>NW_027137122.1:0-176689 GCF_040869045.1 Eurosta solidaginis | reverse complement strand
TTACTCGACGTCTCGTTCTGTGTAGCCTACATATTGCGTTTTTTTTTTAATTTGCTTACGGGCTAAAGGTTAGCATGTTTAAAATACGTAAGTCGTTTTGTTCATCAAATTTAAGTAGATAACTCATCAGTTGTTTGCATCAGAGCGAAATTTTTGAGATAGTTATTAAAACTGTTTAAAGGTTGTCAAACGTTGTTTCTCGTTGTATATCCTTTAATCTCTAGAGTTAAATTGATAAATAACGTGTACGAATTTGTTTTAACGCATTTGTTTTGGTTACTCGACGTCTCCGTTCTGTGTAGCCTACATATTGCGTTTTTTTTTAATTTGCTTACGGGCTAAAGGTTAGCATGTTTAAAATACGTAAGTCGTTTTGTTCATCAAATTTAAGTAGATAACTCATCAGTTGTTTGCATCAGAGCGACAATTTTTGAGATAGTTATTAAAAACTGTTTAAAGGTTGTCAAACGTTGTTTCTCGTTGTATATCCTTTAACTCTAGAGTTAAAATTGATAAATAACGTGTACGAATTTGTTTTAAACGCATTTGTTTGGTTACTCGACGTCTCCGTCTCGTGTAGCCTACATATTGCGTTTTTTTTTTAATTTGCTTACCGGGCTAAAGATTAGCATGTTTAAAATACGTAAGTCGTTTGTTTCATCAAATTTAAGTAGATAACTCATCAGTTGTTTGCATCAGAGCGATAATTTTTGAGATAGTTATTAAAACTGTTTAAAGGTTGTCAAACGTTGTTTCTCGTTGTATATCCTTTTATTCTAGAGTTAAATTGATAAATAACGTGTACGATTTGTTTAACGCATTTGTTTTGGTTACTCGACGTCCTCCGTTCTCGTGTAGCCTACATATTGCGTTTTTTTTTTTTAATTTGCTTCCCGGGCTAAAGGTTAGCATGTTTAAATACGTAAGTCGTTTTGTTCATCATAATTAAGTAGATAACTCATCAAGTTGTTTGCATCAGAGCGATAATTTTTGAGATAGTTATTAAAACTGTTTAAAGGTTGTCAAAACGTTGTTTCTCGTGTATATCCTTTAATTCTAGAGTTTAAATTGATAAAATAACGTGTACGAATTTGTTTAACGCATTTGTTTTGGTTACTCGACGTCTCCGTTCTCGTGTAGCCTACCATATTTGCGTTTTTTTTTTTTTAATTTGCTTACCCGGGCTAAAGGTTAGCATGTTTAAAATACGTAAGTCGTTTTGTTCATCAAATTTAAGTAGATAAACTCATCAGTTGTTTGCAATCAGAGCGACAATTTTTGAGATAGTTATTAAAACTGTTTAAAGGTTGTCAAACGTTGTTTTCTCGTTGTATATCCTTTAATTCTAGAGTTAAATTGATAAATAACGTGTACGAATTTGTTTTAAACGCATTTGTTTTGGTTACTCGACGTCTCCGTTCTCGTGTAGCCCACATATTGCGTTTTTTTTTTAATTTTGCTTACCGGGCTAAAGGTTAGCATGTTTAAAATACGTAAGTCGTTTTGTTCATCAAATTTAAGTAGATAACTCATCAGTTGTTTTGCATCAGAGCGATAATTTTTGAGATAGTTATTAAAACTGTTTAAAGGTTGTCAAACGTTGTTTCTCGTTGTATATCCTTTAATTCTAGAGTTAAATTGATAAATAACGTGTACGAATTTGTTTAACGCATTTGTTTTGGTTACTCGACGTCTCCGTTCTCGTGTAGCCACATATTGCGTTTTTTTTTAATTTGCTTACCCGGCTAAAGGTTAGCATGCTTAAAATTCGTAAGGTCGTTTTGTTCATCATATTTAAGTAGATAACTCATCAGTTGTTTGCATCAGAGCGATAATTTTTGAGATAGTTATTAAAACTGTTTAAAGGTTGTCAAACGTTGTTCTCGTTGTATATCCTTTAATTCTAGAGTTAAATTGATAAATAACGTGTACGAATTTGTTTAAACGCATTTGTTTTGGTTACTCGACGTCTCCGTTCTCGTGTAGCCTACATATTGCGTTTTTTTTTTTTTTAATTTGCTTACCGGGGCTAAAGGTTAGCATGTTTAAAATACGTAAGTCGTTTTGTTCATCAAATTTAAGTAGATAACTCATCAGTTGTTTGCATCAGAGCGACAATTTTTGAGATAGTTATTAAAACTGTTTAAAGGTTGTCAAACGTTGTTTCTCGTTGTATAGCCTTTAACTCTAGAGTTAAATTGATAAATAACGTGTACGAATTTGTTTAACGCATTTGTTTTGGTTACTCGACGTCTCCGTTCTCGTGTAGCCTACATATTGCGTTTTTTTTTTAATTTGCTTACCGGGCTAAAGGTTAGCATGTTAAAATACGTAAGTCGTTTTGTTCAACAAATTTAAGTAGATAACTCATCAGTTGTTTGCATCAGAGCGATAATTTTTGAGATAGTTAATTAAAACTGTTTAAAGGTTGTCAAACGTTGTTTCTCGTTGTATATCCTTTAATTCTAGAGTTAAATTGATAAATAACGTGTACGAATTTGTTTAACGCATTTGTTTTGGTTACTCGACGTCTCCGTTCTCGTGTAGCCCTACATATTGCGTTTTTTTTTTAATTTGCTTACCGGGCTAAAGGTTAGCATGTTTAAAATACGTAAGGTCGTTTTGTTCATCAAATTTAAGTAGATAACTCATCAGTTGTTTGCATCAGAGCGATAATTTTTGAGATAGTTATTAAAACTGTTAAAGGTTGTCAAACGTTGTTTCTCGTTGTATATCCTTTAATTCTAGAGTTAAATTGATAAATAACGTGTACGAATTTGTTTAACGCATTTGTTTTGGTTACTCGACGTCTCCGTTCTCGTGTAGCCTACATATTGCGTTTTTTTTTTTAATTTGCTTACCGGGCTAAAGGTTAGCATGTTTAAAATACGTAAGTCGTTTTGTTCATCAAATTTAAGTAGATAACTCATCAGTTGTTTGCATCAGAGCGACAATTTTTGAGATAGTTATTAAAACTGTTTAAAGGTTGTCAAACGTTGTTTCTCGTTGTATATCCTTTAATTCTAGAGTTAAATTGATAAATAACGTGTACGAATTTGTTTAACGCATTTGTTTTGGTTACTCGACGTCTCCGTTCTCGTGTAGCCCACATATTGCGTTTTTTTTTTTAATTTGCTTCCCGGGCTAAAGGTTAGCATGTTTAAAATACGTAAGTCGTTTTGTTCATCATATTTAAGTAGATAACTCATCAGTTGTTTGCATCAGAGCGATAATTTTTGAGATAGTTATTAAAACTGTTTAAAGGTTGTCAAACGTTGTTTCTCGTTGTATATCCTTTAATTCTAGAGTTAAATTGATAAATAACGTGTACGAATTTGTTTAACGCATTTGTTTTGGTTACTCGACGTCTCCGTTCTCGTGTAGCCTACATATTGCGTTTTTTTTTTAATTTGCTTACCGGGCTAAAGGTTAGCATGTTTAAAATACGTAAGTCGTTTTGTTCATCAAATTTAAGTAGATAACTCATCAGTTGTTTGCATCAGAGCGAAAATTTTTGAGATAGTTATTAAAACTGTTTAAAGGTTGTCAAACGTTGTTTCTCGTTGTATATCCTTTAATTCTAGAGTTAAATTGATAAATAACGTGTACGAATTTGTTTAACGCATTTGTTTTGGTTACTCGACGTCTCCGTTCTCGTGTAGCCCACATATTGCGTTTTTTTTTTAATTTGCTTACCGGGCTAAAGGTTAGCATGTTTAAAATACGTAAGTCGTTTTGTTCATCATATTTAAGTAGATAACTCATCAGTTGTTTGCATCAGAGCGATAATTTTTGAGATAGTTATTAAAACTGTTTAAAGGTTGTCAAACGTTGTTTCTCGTTGTATATCCTTTAATTCTAGAGTTAAATTGATAAATAACGTGTACGAATTTGTTTAACGCATTTGTTTTGGTTACTCGACGTCTCCGTTCTCGTGTAGCCCACATATTGCGTTTCTTTTTTAATTTGCTTACCGGGCTAAAGGTTAGCATGCTTTAAAATTCGTAAGTCGTTTTGTTCATCAAATTTAAGTAGATAACTCATCAGTTGTTTGCATCAGAGCGATAATTTTTGAGATAGTTATTAAAACTGTTTAAAGGTTGTCAAACGTTGTTTCTCGTTGTATATCCTTTAATTCTAGAGTTAAATTGATAAATAACGTGTACGAATTTGTTTAACGCATTTGTTTTGGTTACTCGACGTCTCCGTTCTCGTGTAGCCTACATATTGCGTTTTTTTTTTTAATTTGCTTACCGGGCTAAAGGTTAGCATGTTAAAATACGTAAGTCGTTTTGTTCATCTAATTTAAGTAGATAACTCATCAGTTGTTTGCATCAGAGCGACAATTTTTGAGATAGTTATTAAAACTGTTTAAAGGTTGTCAAACGTTGTTTCTCGTTGTATATCCTTTAACTTCTAGAGTTAAATTGATAAATAACGTGTACGAATTTGTTTAACGCATTTGTCTTGGTTACTCGACGTCTCCGTTCTCGTGTAGCCTACATATTGCGTTTTTTTTTAATTTGCTTACCGGGCTAAAGGTTAGCATGTTTAAAATACGTAAGTCGTTTTGTTCATCAAATTTAAGTAGATAACTCATCAGTTGTTTGCATCAGAGCGATAATTTTTGAGATAGTTATTAAAACTGTTTAAAGGTTGTCAAACGTTGTTTCTCGTTGTATATCCTTTAATTCTAGAGTTAAATTGATAAATAACGTGTACGAATTTGTTTAACGCATTTGTTTTGGTTACTCGACGTCTCCGTTCTCGTGTAGCCTACATATTGCGTTTTTTTTTTTAATTTGCTTACCGGGCTAAAGGTTAGCATGTTTAAAATACGTAAGTCGTTTTGTTCATCAAATTTAAGTAGATAACTCATCAGTTGTTTGCATCAGAGCGCGATAATTTTTGAGATAGTTATTAAAACTGTTTAAAGGTTGTCAAACGTTGTTTCTCGTTGTATATCCTTTAATTCTAGAGTTAAATTGATAAATAACGTGTACGAATTTGTTTAACGCATTTGTTTTGGTTACTCGACGTCTCCGTTCTCGTGTAGCCTACATATTGCGTTTTTTTTTTAATTTGCTTACCGGGCTAAAGGTTAGCATGTTTAAAATACGTAAGTCGTTTTGTTCATCAAATTTAAGTAGATAACTCATCAGTTGTTGCATCAGAGCGACAATTTTTGAGATAGTTATTAAACTGTTTAAAGGTTGTCAAACGTTGTTTCTCGTTGTATATCCTTTAATTCTAGAGTTAAATTGATAAATAACGTGTACGAATTTGTTTAACGCATTTGTTTTGGTTACTCGACGTCTCCGTTCTCGTGTAGCCCACATATTGCGTTTTTTTTTAATTTGCTTACCGGGCTAAAGGTTAGCATGTTTAAAATACGTAAGTCGTTTTGTTCATCATATTTAAGTAGATAACTCATCAGTTGTTTGCATCAGAGCGATAATTTTTGAGATAGTTATTAAAACTGTTTAAAGGTTGTCAAACGTTGTTTCTCGTTGTATATCCTTTAATTCTAGAGTTAAATTGATAAATAACGTGTACGAATTTGTTTAAACGCATTTGTTTTGGTTACTCGACGTCTCCGTTCTCGTGTAGCCTACATATTGCGTTTTTTTTTAATTTGCTTACCGGGCTAAAGGTTAGCATGTTTAAAATACGTAAGTCGTTTTGTTCATCAAATTTAAGTAGATAACTCATCAGTTGTTTGCATCAGAGCGATAATTTTGAGATAGTTATTAAAACTGTTTAAAGGTTGTCAAACGTTGTTTCTCGTTGTATATCCTTTAATTCTAGAGTTAAATTGATAAATAACGTGTACGAATTTGTTTAACGCATTTGTTTTGGTTACTCGACGTCTCCGTTCTCGTGTAGCCTACATATTGCGTTTTTTTTTTAATTTGCTTACCGGGCTAAAGGTTAGCATGTTTAAAATACGTAAGTCGTTTTGTTCATCAATTTAAGTAGATAACTCATCAGTTGTTTGCATCAGAGCGACAATTTTTGAGATAGTTATTAAAACTGTTTAAAGGTTGTCAAACGTTGTTTCTCGTTGTATATCCTTTAATTCTAGAGTTAAATTGATAAATAACGTGTACGAATTTGTTTTAACGCATTTGTTTTGGTTACTCGACGTCTCCGTTCTCGTGTAGCCTACATATTGCGTTTTTTTTTAATTTGCTTACCGGGCTAAAGGTTAGCATGTTTAAAATACGTAAGTCGTTTTGTTCATCATATTTAAGTAGATAACTCATCAGTTGTTTGCATCAGAGCGATAATTTTTGAGATAGTTATTAAAACTGTTTAAAGGTTGTCAAACGTTGTTTCTCGTTGTATATCCTTTAATTCTAGAGTTAAATTGATAAATAACGTGTACGAATTTGTTTAACGCATTTGTTTTGGTTACTCGACGTCTCCGTTCTCGTGTAGCCTACATATTGCGTTTTTTTTTAATTTGCTTACCGGGCTAAAGGTTAGCATGTTTAAAATACGTAAGTCGTTTTGTTCATCAAATTTAAGTAGATAACTCATCAGTTGTTTGCATCAGAGCGATAATTTTTGAGATAGTTATTAAAACTGTTTAAAGGTTGTCAAACGTTGTTTCTCGTTGTATATCCTTTAATTCTAGAGTTAAATTGATAAATAACGTGTACGAATTTGTTTAACGCATTTGTTTTGGTTACTCGACGTCTCCGTTCTCGTGTAGCCTACATATTGCGTTTTTTTTTTAATTTGCTTACCGGGCTAAAGGTTAGCATGTTTAAAATACGTAAGTCGTTTTGTTCAACAAATTTAAGTAGATAACTCATCAGTTGTTTGCATCAGAGCGACAATTTTTGAGATAGTTAATTAAAACTGTTTAAAGGTTGTCAAACGTTGTTTCTCGTTGTATATCCTTTAATTCTAGAGTTAAATTGATAAATAACGTGTACGAATTTGTTTAACGCATTTGTTTTGGTTACTCGACGTCTCCGTTCTCGTGTAGCCTACATATTGCGTTTTTTTTTTAATTTGCTTACCGGGCTAAAGGTTAGCATGTTTAAAATACGTAAGTCGTTTTGTTCATCAAATTTAAGTAGATAACTCATCAGTTGTTTGCATCAGAGCGATAATTTTTGAGATAGTTATTAAAACTGTTTAAAGGTTGTCAAACGTTGTTTCTCGTTGTATATCCTTTAATTCTAGAGTTAAATTGATAAATAACGTGTACGAATTTGTTTAACGCATTTGTTTTGGTTACTCGACGTCTCCGTTCTCGTGTAGCCTACATATTGCGTTTTTTTTTAATTTGCTTACCGGGCTAAAGGTTAGCATGTTTAAAATACGTAAGTCGTTTTGTTCATCATATTTAAGTAGATAACTCATCAGTTGTTTGCATCAGAGCGATAATTTTTGAGATAGTTATTAAAACTGTTTAAAGGTTGTCAACGTTGTTTCTCGTTGTATATCCTTTAATTCTAGAGTTAAATTGATAAATAACGTGTACGAATTTGTTTAAACGCATTTGTTTTGGTTACTCGACGTCTCCGTTCTCGTGTAGCCCACATATTGCGTTTTTTTTTTTAATTTGCTTACCGGGCTAAAGGTTAGCATGTTTAAAATACGTAAGTCGTTTTGTTCATCATATTTAAGTAGATAACTCATCAGTTGTTTGCATCAGAGCGATAATTTTTGAGATAGTTATTAAAACTGTTTAAAGGTTGTCAAACGTTGTTTCTCGTTGTATATCCTTTAATTCTAGAGTTAAATTGATAAATAACGTGTACGAATTTGTTTAACGCATTTGTTTTGGTTACTCGACGTCTCCGTTCTCGTGTAGCCTACATATTGCGTTTTTTTTTTTAATTTGCTTACCGGGCTAAAGGTTAGCATGTTTAAAATACGTAAGTCGTTTTGTTCATCAAATTTAAGTAGATAACTCATCAGTTGTTTGCATCAGAGCGACAATTTTTGAGATAGTTATTAAAACTGTTTAAAGGTTGTCAAACGTTGTTTCTCGTTGTATATCCTTTAATTCTAGAGTTAAATTGATAAATAACGTGTACGAATTTGTTTAACGCATTTGTTTTGGTTACTCGACGTCTCCGTTCTCGTGTAGCCCACATATTGCGTTTTTTTTTTTAATTTGCTTACCGGGCTAAAGGTTAGCATGTTTAAAATACGTAAGTCGTTTTGTTCATCATATTTAAGTAGATAACTCATCAGTTGTTTGCATCAGAGCGATAATTTTTGAGATAGTTATTAAAACTGTTTAAAGGTTGTCAAACGTTGTTTCTCGTTGTATATCCTTTAATTCTAGAGTTAAATTGATAAATAACGTGTACGAATTTGTTTAACGCATTTGTTTTGGTTACTCGACGTCTCCGTTCTCGTGTAGCCCACATATTGCGTTTTTTTTTTAATTTGCTTACCGGGCTAAAGGTTAGCATGTTTAAAATACGTAAGTCGTTTTGTTCATCATATTTAAGTAGATAACTCATCAGTTGTTTGCATCAGAGCGATAATTTTTGAGATAGTTATTAAAACTGTTTAAAGGTTGTCAAACGTTGTTTCTCGTTGTATATCCTTTAATTCTAGAGTTAAATTGATAAATAACGTGTACGAATTTGTTTAACGCATTTGTTTTGGTTACTCGACGTCTCCGTTCTCGTGTAGCCTACATATTGCGTTTTTTTTTTAATTTGCTTACCGGGCTAAAGGTTAGCATGTTTAAAATACGTAAGTCGTTTTGTTCATCAAATTTAAGTAGATAACTCATCAGTTGTTTGCATCAGAGCGACAATTTTTGAGATAGTTATTAAAACTGTTTAAAGGTTGTCAAACGTTGTTTCTCGTTGTATATCCTTTAATTCTAGAGTTAAATTGATAAATAACGTGTACGAATTTGTTTAACGCATTTGTTTTGGTTACTCGACGTCTCCGTTCTCGTGTAGCCTACATATTGCGTTTTTTTTTAATTTGCTTACCGGGCTAAAGGTTAGCATGTTTAAAATACGTAAGTCGTTTTGTTCAACAAATTTAAGTAGATAACTCATCAGTTGTTTGCATCAGAGCGATAATTTTTGAGATAGTTATTAAAACTGTTTAAAGGTTGTCAAACGTTGTTTCTCGTTGTATATCCTTTAATTCTAGAGTTAAATTGATAAATAACGTGTACGAATTTGTTTAACGCATTTGTTTTGGTTACTCGACGTCTCCGTTCTCGTGTAGCCTACATATTGCGTTTTTTTTTAATTTGCTTACCGGGCTAAAGGTTAGCATGTTTAAAATACGTAAGTCGTTTTGTTCATCATATTTAAGTAGATAACTCATAAGTTGTTTGCATCAGAGCGATAATTTTTGAGATAGTTATTAAAACTGTTTAAAGGTTGTCAAACGTTGTTTCTCGTTGTATATCCTTTAATTCTAGAGTTAAATTGATAAATAACGTGTACGAATTTGTTTAACGCATTTGTTTTGGTTACTCGACGTCTCCGTTCTCGTGTAGCCTACATATTGCGTTTTTTTTTAATTTGCTTACCGGCTAAAGGTTAGCATGTTTAAATACGTAAGTCGTTTTGTTCATCAAATTTAAGTAGATAACTCATCAGTGGTTTGCATCAGAGCGATAATTTTTGAGATAGTTATTAAAACTGTTTAAAGGTTGTCAAACGTTGTTTCTCGTTGTATATCCTTTAATTCTAGAGTTAAATTGATAAATAATGTGTACGAATTTGTTTAACGCATTTGTTTTGGTTACTCGACGTCTCCGTTCTCGTGTAGCCTACATATTGCGTTTTTTTTTAATTTGCTTACCGGGCTAAAGGTTAGCATGTTTAAAATACGTAAGTCGTTTTGTTCATCAAATTTAAGTAGATAACTCATCAGTTGTTTGCATCAGAGCGACAATTTTTGAGATAGTTATTAAAACTGTTTAAAGGTTGTCAAACGTTGTTTCTCGTTGTATATCCTTTAATTCTAGAGTTAAATTGATAAATAACGTGTACGAATTTGTTTAACGCATTTGTTTTGGTTACTCGACGTCTCCGTTCTGTGTAGCCTACATATTGCGTTTTTTTTTTAATTTGCTTACCGGGCTAAAGGTTAGCATGTTTAAAATACGTAAGTCGTTTTGTTCATCATATTTAAGTAGATTACTCATCAGTTGTTTGCATCAGAGCGATAATTTTTGAGATAGTTATTAAAACTGTTTAAAGGTTGTCAAACGTTGTTTCTCGTTGTATATCCTTTAATTCTAGAGTTAAATTGATAAATAACGTGTACGAATTTGTTTAACGCATTTGTTTTGGTTACTCGACGTCTCCGTTCTCGTGTAGCCTACATATTGCGTTTTTTTTTAATTTGCTTACCGGGCTAAAGGTTAGCATGTTTAAAATACGTAAGTCGTTTTGTTCATCAAATTTAAGTAGATAACTCATCAGTTGTTTGCATCAGAGCGATAATTTTTGAGATAGTTATTAAAACTGTTTAAAGGTTGTCAAACGTTGTTTCTCGTTGTATATCCTTTAATTCTAGAGTTAAATTGATAAATAACGTGTACGAATTTGTTTAACGCATTTGTTTTGGTTACTCGACGTCTCCGTTCTCGTGTAGCCTACATATTGCGTTTTTTTTTAATTTGCTTACCGGGCTAAAGGTTAGCATGCTTAAAATACGTAAGTCGTTTTGTTCAACAAATTTAAGTAGATAACTCATCAGTTGTTTGCATCAGAGCGACAATTTTTGAGATAGTTATTAAAACTGTTTAAAGGTTGTCAAACGTTGTTTCTCGTTGTATATCCTTTAATTCTAGAGTTAAATTGATAAATAACGTGTACGAATTTGTTTAACGCATTTGTTTTGGTTACTCGACGTCTCCGTTCTCGTGTAGCCTACATATTGCGTTTTTTTTTAATTTGCTTACCGGGCTAAAGGTTAGCATGTTTAAAATACGTAAGTCGTTTTGTTCATCAAATTTAAGTAGATAACTCATCAGTTGTTTGCATCAGAGCGATAATTTTTGAGATAGTTATTAAAACTGTTTAAAGGTTGTCAAACGTTGTTTCTCGTTGTATATCCTTTAATTCTAGAGTTAAATTGATAAATAACGTGTACGAATTTGTTTAACGGCATTTGTTTTGGTTACTCGACGTCTCCGTTCTCGTGTAGCCCACATATTGCGTTTTTTTTTTAATTTGCTTACCGGGCTAAAGGTTAGCATGTTTAAAATACGTAAGTCGTTTTGTTCATCATATTTAAGTAGATAACTCATCAGTTGTTTGCATCAGAGCGATAATTTTTGAGATAGTTATTAAAACTGTTTAAAGGTTGTCAAACGTTGTTTCTCGTTGTATATCCTTTAATTCTAGAGTTAAATTGATAAATAACGTGTACGAATTTGTTTAACGCATTTGTTTTGGTTACTCGACGTCTCCGTTCTCGTGTAGCCCACATATTGCGTTTTTTTTTTAATTTGCTTACCGGGCTAAAGGTTAGCATGGTTTAAAATACGTAAGTCCTTTTGTTCATCATATTTAAGTAGATAACTCATCAGTTGTTTGCATCAGAGCGATAATTTTTGAGATAGTTATTAAAACTGTTTAAGGGTTGTCAAACGTTGTTTCTCGTTGTATATCCTTTAATTCTAGAGTTAAATTGATAAATAACGTGTACGAATTTGTTTAACGCATTTGTTTTGGTTACTCGACGTCTCCGTTCTCGTGTAGCCTACATATTGCGTTTTTTTTTTTTTAATTTGCTTACCGGGCTAAAGGTTAGCATGTTTAAAATACGTAAGTCGTTTTGTTCATCAAATTTAAGTAGATAACTCATCAGTTGTTTGCATCAGAGCGACAATTTTTGAGATAGTTATTAAAACTGTTTAAAGGTTGTCAAACGTTGTTTCTCGTTGTATATCCTTTAATTCTAGAGTTAAATTGATAAATAACGTGTACGAATTTGTTTAACGCCATTTGTTTTGGTTACTCGACGTCTCCGTTCTCGTGTAGCCCACATATTGCGTTTTTTTTTTTTAATTTGCTTACCGGGCTAAAGGTTAGCATGTTTAAAATACGTAAGTCGTTTTGTTCATCATATTTAAGTAGATAACTCATCAGTTGTTTGCATCAGAGCGATAATTTTTGAGATAGTTATTAAAACTGTTTAAAGGTTGTCAAACGTTGTTTCTCGTTGTATATCCTTTAATTCTAGAGTTAAATTGATAAATAACGTGTACGAATTTGTTTAACGCATTTGTTTTGGTTACTCGACGTCTCCGTTCTCGTGTAGCCCACATATTGCGTTTTTTTTTTAATTTGCTTACCGGGCTAAAGGTTAGCATGTTTAAAATACGTAAGTCGTTTTGTTCATCATATTTAAGTAGATAACTCATCAGTTGTTTGCATCAGAGCGATAATTTTTGAGATAGTTATTAAAACTGTTTAAAGGTTGTCAAACGTTGTTTCTCGTTGTATATCCTTTAATTCTAGAGTTAAATTGATAAATAACGTGTACGAATTTGTTTAACGCATTTGTTTTGGTTACTCGACGTCTCCGTTCTCGTGTAGCCTACATATTGCGTTTTTTTTTTTAATTTGCTTACCGGGCTAAAGGTTAGCATGTTTAAAATACGTAAGTCGTTTTGTTCATCAAATTTAAGTAGATAACTCATCAGTTGTTTGCATCAGAGCGACAATTTTTGAGATAGTTATTAAAACTGTTTAAAGGTTGTCAAACGTTGTTTCTCGTTGTATATCCTTTAATTCTAGAGTTAAATTGATAAATAACGTGTACGAATTTGTTTAACGCATTTGTTTTGGTTACTCGACGTCTCCGTTCTCGTGTAGCCTACATATTGCGTTTTTTTTTTTAATTTGCTTACCGGGCTAAAGGTTAGCATGTTTAAAATACGTAAGTCGTTTTGTTCAACAAATTTAAGTAGATAACTCATCAGTTGTTTGCATCAGAGCGATAATTTTTGAGATAGTTATTAAAACTGTTTAAAGGTTGTCAAACGTTGTTTCTCGTTGTATATCCTTTAATTCTAGAGTTAAATTGATAAATAACGTGTACGAATTTGTTTAACGCATTTGTTTTGGTTACTCGACGTCTCCGTTCTCGTGTAGCCTACATATTGCGTTTTTTTTTTAATTTGCTTACCGGGCTAAAGGTTAGCATGTTTAAAATACGTAAGTCGTTTTGTTCATCAAATTTAAGTAGATAACTCATCAGTTGTTTGCATCAGAGCGATAATTTTTGAGATAGTTATTAAAACTGTTTAAAGGTTGTCAAACGTTGTTTCTCGTTGTATATCCTTTAATTCTAGAGTTAAATTGATAAATAACGTGTACGAATTTGTTTAACGCATTTGTTTTGGTTACTCGACGTCTCCGTTCTCGTGTAGCCTAAATATTGCGTTTTTTTTTTTAATTTGCTTACCGGGCTAAAGGTTAGCATGTTTAAAATACGTAAGTCGTTTTGTTAATCATATTTAAGTAGATAACTCATCAGTTGTTTGCATCAGAGCGATAATTTTTGAGATAGTTATTAAAATTGTTTAAAGGTTGTCAAACGTTGTTTCTCGTTGTATATCCTTTAATTCTAGAGTTAAATTGATAAATAACGTGTACGAATTTGTTTAACGCATTTGTTTTGGTTACTCGACGTCTCCGTTCTCGTGTAGCCTACATATTGCGTTTTTTTTTTAATTTGCTTACCGGGCTAAAGGTTAGCATGTTTAAAATACGTAAGTCGTTTTGTTCATCAAATTTAAGTAGATAACTCATCAGTTGTTTGCATCAGAGCGACAATTGTTGAGATAGTTATTAAAACTGTTTAAAGGTTGTCAAACGTTGTTTCTCGTTGTATATCCTTTAATTCTAGAGTTAAATTGATAAATAACGTGTACGAATTTGTTTAACGCATTTGTTTTGGTTACTCGACGTCTCCGTTCTCGTGTAGCCTACATATTGCGTTTTTTTTTTAATTTGCTTACCGGGCTAAAGGTTAGCATGCTTAAAATACGTAAGTCGTTTTGTTCAACAAATTTGACTAGATAACTCATCAGTTGTTTGCATCAGAGCGACAATTTTTGAGATAGTTATTAAAACTGTTTAAAGGCTGTCAAACGTTGTTTCTCGTTGTATATCCTTTAATTCTAGAGTTAAATTGATAAATAACGTGTACGAATTTGTTTAACGCATTTGTTTTGGTTACTCGACGTCTCTGTTCTCGTGTAGCCTACATATTGCGTTTTTTTTTTTAATTTGCTTACCGGGCTAAAGGTTAGCATGTTTAAAATACGTAAGTCGTTTTGTTCATCAAATTTAAGTAGATAACTCATCAGTTGTTTGCATCAGAGCGATAATTTTTGAGATAGTTATTAAAACTGTTTAAAGGTTGTCAAACGTTGTTTCTCATTGTATATCCTTTAATTCTAGAGTTAAATTGATAAATAACGTGTACGAATTTGTTTAACGCATTTGTTTTGGTTACTCGACGTCTCCGTTCTCGTGTAGCCTACATATTGCGTTTTTTTTTTAATTTGCTTACCGGGCTAAAGGTTAGCATGTTTAAAATACGTAAGTCGTTTTGTTCATCATAGTTAAGTAGATAACTCATCAGTTGTTTGCATCAGAGCGATAATTTTTGAGATAGTTATTAAAACTGTTTAAAGGTTGTCAAACGTTGTTTCTCGTTGTATATCCTTTAATTCTAGAGTTAAATTGATAAATAACGTGTACGAATTTGTTTAACGCATTTGTTTTGGTTACTCGACGTCTCCGTTCTCGTGTAGCCTACATATTGCGTTTTTTTTTTAATTTGCTTACCGGGCTAAAGGTTAGCATGTTTAAAATACGTAAGTCGTTTTGTTCAACAAATTTAAGTAGATAACTCATCAGTTGTTTGCATCAGAGCGATAATTTTTGAGATAGTTATTAAAGCTGTTTAAAGGTTGTCAAACGTTGTTTCTCGTTGTATATCCTTTAATTCTAGAGTTAAATTGATAAATAACGTGTACGAATTTGTTTAACGCATTTGTTTTGGTTACTCGACGTCTCCGTTCTCGTGTAGCCTACATATTGCGTTTTTTTTTAATTTGCTTACCGGGCTAAAGGTTAGCATGTTTAAAATACGTAAGTCGTTTTGTTCATCATATTTAAGTAGATAACTCATCAGTTGTTGGCATCAGAGCGATAATTTTTGAGATAGTTATTAAAACTGTTTAAAGGTTGTCAAACGTTGTTTCTCGTTGTATATCCTTTAATTCTAGAGTTAAATTGATAAATAACGTGTACGAATTTGTTTAACGCATTTGTTTTGGTTACTCGACGTCTCCGTTCTCGTGTAGCCTACATATTGCGTTTTTTTTTAATTTGCTTACCGGGCTAAAGGTTAGCATGTTTAAAATACGTAAGTCGTTTTGTTCAACAAATTTAAGTAGATAACTCATCAGTTGTTTGCATCAGAGCGATAATTTTTGAGATAGTTATTAAAACTGTTTAAAGGTTGTCAAACGTTGTTTCTCGTTGTATATCCTTTAATTCTAGAGTTAAATTGATAAATAACATGTACGAATTTGTTTAACGCATTTGTTTTGGTTACTCGAAGTCTCCGTTCTCGTGTAGCCCACATATTGCGTTTTTTTTTTAATTTGCTTACCGGGCTAAAGGTTAGCATGTTTAAAATACGTAAGTCGTTTTGTTCATCAAATTTAAGTAGATAACTCATCAGTTGTTTGCATCAGAGCGATAATTTTTGAGATAGTTATTAAAACTGTTTAAAGGTTGTCAAACGTTGTTTCTCGTTGTATATCCTTTAATTCTAGAGTTAAATTGATAAATAACGTGTACGAATTTGTTTAACGCATTTGTTTTGGTTACTCGACGTCCCCGTTCTCGTGTAGCCTACATATTGCGTTTTTTTTTTAATTTGCTTACCGGGCTAAAGGTTAGCATGTTTAAAATACGTAAGTCGTTTTGTTCATCATATTTAAGTAGATAACTCATCAGTTGTTTGCATCAGAGCGATAATTTTTGAGATAGTTATTAAAACTGTTTAAAGGTTGTCAAACGTTGTTTCTCGTTGTATATCCTTTAATTCTAGAGTTAAATTGATAAATAACGTGTACGAATTTGTTTAACGCATTTGTTTTGGTTACTCGACGTCTCCGTTCTCGTGTAGCCTACATATTGCGTTTTTTTTTTAATTTGCTTACCGGGCTAAAGGTTAGCATGTTTAAAATACGTAAGTCGTTTTGTTCATCAAATTTAAGTAGATAACTCATCAGTTGTTTGCATCAGAGCGACAATTTTTGAGATAGTTATTAAAACTGTTTAAAGGCTGTCAAACGTTGTTTCTCGTTGTATATCCTTTAATTCTAGAGTTAAATTGATAAATAACGTGTACGAATTTGTTTAACGCATTTGTTTTGGTTACTCGACGTCTCCGTTCTCGTGTAGCCTACATATTGCGTTTTTTTTTTAATTTGCTTACCGGGCTAAAGGTTAGCATGTTTAAAATACGTAAGTCGTTTTGTTCAACAAATTTAAGTAGATAACTCATCAGTTGTTTGCATCAGAGCGATAATTTTTGAGATAGTTATTAAAACTGTTTAAAGGTTGTCAAACGTTGTTTCTCGTTGTATATCCTTTAATTCTAGAGTTAAATTGATAAATAACGTGTACGAATTTGTTTAACGCATTTGTTTTGGTTACTCGACGTCTCCGTTCTCGTGTAGCCTACATATTGCGTTTTTTTTTAATTTGCTTACCGGGCTAAAGGTTAGCATGTTTAAAATACGTAAGTCGTTTTGTTCAACAAATTTAAGTAGATAACTCATCAGTTGTTTGCATCAGAGCGATAATTTTTGAGATAGTTATTAAAACTGTTTAAAGGTTGTCAAACGTTGTTTCTCGTTGTATATCCTTTAATTCTAGAGTTAAATTGATAAATAACATGTACGAATTTGTTTAACGCATTTGTTTTGGTTACTCGAAGTCTCCGTTCTCGTGTAGCCCACATATTGCGTTTTTTTTTTAATTTGCTTACCGGGCTAAAGGTTAGCATGTTTAAAATACGTAAGTCGTTTTGTTCATCAAATTTAAGTAGATAACTCATCAGTTGTTTGCATCAGAGCGATAATTTTTGAGATAGTTATTAAAACTGTTTAAAGGTTGTCAAACGTTGTTTCTCGTTGTATATCCTTTAATTCTAGAGTTAAATTGATAAATAACGTGTACGAATTTGTTTAACGCATTTGTTTTGGTTACTGGACGTCCCCGTTCTCGTGTAGCCTACATATTGCGTTTTTTTTTTAATTTGCTTACCGGGCTAAAGGTTAGCATGTTTAAAATACGTAAGTCGTTTTGTTCATCATATTTAAGTAGATAACTCATCAGTTGTTTGCATCAGAGCGATAATTTTTGAGATAGTTATTAAAACTGTTTAAAGGTTGTCAAACGTTGTTTCTCGTTGTATATCCTTTAATTCTAGAGTTAAATTGATAAATAACGTGTACGAATTTGTTTAACGCATTTGTTTTGGTTACTCGACGTCTCCGTTCTCGTGTAGCCTACATATTGCGTTTTTTTTTTAATTTGCTTACCGGGCTAAAGGTTAGCATGTTTAAAATACGTAAGTCGTTTTGTTCATCAAATTTAAGTAGATAACTCATCAGTTGTTTGCATCAGAGCGACAATTTTTGAGATAGTTATTAAAACTGTTTAAAGGTTGTCAAACGTTGTTTCTCGTTGTATATCCTTTAATTCTAGAGTTAAATTGATAAATAACGTGTACGAATTTGTTTAACGCATTTGTTTTGGTTACTCGACGTCTCCGTTCTCGTGTAGCCTACATATTGCGTTTTTTTTTAATTTGCTTACCGGGCTAAAGGTTAGCATGTTTAAAATACGTAAGTCGTTTTGTTCAACAAATTTAAGTAGATAACTCATCAGTTGTTTGCATCAGAGCGATAATTTTTGAGATAGTTATTAAAACTGTTTAAAGGTTGTCAAACGTTGTTTCTCGTTGTATATCCTTTAATTCTAGAGTTAAATTGATAAATAACATGTACGAATTTGTTTAACGCATTTGTTTTGGTTACTCGAAGTCTCCGTTCTCGTGTAGCCCACATATTGCGTTTTTTTTTTAATTTGCTTACCGGGCTAAAGGTTAGCATGTTTAAAATACGTAAGTCGTTTTGTTCATCAAATTTAAGTAGATAACTCATCAGTTGTTTGCATCAGAGCGATAATTTTTGAGATAGTTATTAAAACTGTTTAAAGGTTGTCAAACGTTATTTCTCGTTGTATATCCTTTAATTCTAGAGTTAAATTGATAAATAACGTGTACGAATTTGTTTAACGCATTTGTTTTGGTTACTCGACGTCCCCGTTCTCGTGTAGCCTACATATTGCGTTTTTTTTTTAATTTGCTTACCGGGCTAAAGGTTAGCATGTTTAAAATACGTAAGTCGTTTTGTTCATCATATTTAAGTAGATAACTCATCAGTTGTTTGCATCAGAGCGATAATTTTTGAGATAGTTATTAAAACTGTTTAAAGGTTGTCAAACGTTGTTTCTCGTTGTATATCCTTTAATTCTAGAGTTAAATTGATAAATAACGTGTACGAATTTGTTTAACGCATTTGTTTTGGTTACTCGACGTCTCCGTTCTCGTGTAGCCTACATATTGCGTTTTTTTTTTAATTTGCTTACCGGGCTAAAGGTTAGCATGTTTAAAATACGTAAGTCGTTTTGTTCATCATATTTAAGTAGATAACTCATCAGTTGTTTGCATCAGAGCGATAATTTTTGAGATAGTTATTAAAACTGTTTAAAGGTTGTCAAACGTTGTTTCTCGTTGTATATCCTTTAATTCTAGAGTTAAATTGATAAATAACGTGTACGAATTTGTTTAACGCATTTGTTTTGGTTACTCGACGTCTCCGTTCTCGTGTAGCCTACATATTGCGTTTTTTTTTTAACTTGCTTACCGGGCTAAAGGTTAGCATGTTTAAAATACGTAGGTCGTTTTGTTCATCATATTTAAGTAGATAACTCATCAGTTGTTTGCATCAGAGCGATAATTTTTGAGATAGTTATTAAAACTGTTTAAAGGTTGTCAAACGTTGTTTCTCGTTGTATATCCTTTATTTCTAGAGTTAAATTGATAAATAAAGTGTACGAATTTGTTTAACGCATTTGTTTTGGTTACTCAACGTCTCCGTTCTCGTGTAGCCTACATATTGCGTTTTTTTTTTAATTTGCTTACCGGGCTAAAGGTTAGCATGTTTAAAATACGTAAGTCGTTTTGTTCATCATATTTAAGTAGATAACTCATCAGTTGTTTGCATCAGAGCGATAATTTTTGAGATAGTTTTTAAAACTGTTTAAAGGTTGTCAAACGTTGTTTCTCGTTGTATATCCTTTAATTCTAGAGTTAAATTGATAAATAACGTGTACGAATTTGTTTAACGCATTTGTTTTGGTTACTCGACGTCTCCGTTCTCGTGTAGCCTACATATTGCGTTTTTTTTTTAATTTGCTTACCGGGCTAAAGGTTAGTATGTTTAAAATACGTAAGTCGTTTTGTTCATCAAATTTAAGTAGATAACTCATCAGTTGTTTGCATCAGAGCGATAATTTTTGAGATAGTTATTAAAACTGTTTAAAGGTTGTCAAACGTTGTTTCTCGTTGTATATTCTTTAATTCTAGAGTTAAATTGATAAATAACGTGTACGAATTTGTTTAACGCATTTGTTTTGGTTACTCGACGTCTCCGTTCTCGTGTAGCCTACATATTGCGTTTTTTTTTTAATTTGCTTACCGGGCTAAAGGTTAGCATGCTTAAAATACGTAAGTCGTTTTGTTCAACAAATTTAAGTAGATAACTCATCAGTTGTTTGCATCAGAGCGACAATTTTTGAGATAGTTATTAAAACTGTTTAAAGGTTGTCAAACGTTGTTTCTCGTTGTATATCCTTTAATTCTAGAGTTAAATTGATAAATAACGTGTACGAATTTGTTTAACGCATTTGTTTTGGTTACTGGACGTCTCCGTTCTCGTGTAGCCTACATATTGCGTTTTTTTTTAATTTGCTTACCGGGCTAAAGGTTAGCATGTTTAAAATACGTAAGTCGTTTTGTTCATCAAATTTAAGTAGATAACTCATCAGTTGTTTGCATCAGAGCGATAATTTTTGAGATAGTTATTAAAACTGTTTAAAGGTTGTCAAACGTTGTTTCTCGTTGTATATCCTTTAATTCTAGAGTTAAATTGATAAATAACGTGTACGAATTTGTTTAACGCATTTGTTTTGGTTACTCGACGTCTCCGTTCTCGTGTAGCCTACATATTGCGTTTTTTTTTTAATTTGCTTACCGGGCTAAAGGTTAGCATGTTTAAAATACGTAAGTCGTTTTGTTCATCATATTTAAGTAGATAACTCATCAGTTGTTTGCATCAGAGCGATAATTTTTGAGATAGTTATTAAAACTGTTTAAAGGTTGTCAAACGTTGTTTCTTGTTGTATATCCTTTAATTCTAGAGTTAAATTGATAAATAACGTGTACGAATTTGTTTAACGCATTTGTTTTGGTTACTCGACGTCTCCGTTCTCGTGTAGCCTACATATTGCGTTTTTTTTTTTAATTTGCTTACCGGGCTAAAGGTTAGCATGTTTAAAATACGGAAGTCGTTTTGTTCATCAAATTTAAGTAGATAACTCATCAGTTGTTTGCATCAGAGCGATAATTTTTGAGATAGTTATTAAAACTGTTTAAAGGCTGTCAAACGTGGTTTCTCGTTGTATATCCTTTAATTCTAGAGTTAAATTGATAAATAACGTGTACGAATTTGTTTAACGCATTTGTTTTGGTTACTCGACGTCTCCGTTCTCGTGTAGCCTACATATTGCGTTTTTTTTTTTAATTTGCTTATCGGGCTAAAGGTTAGCATGTTTAAAATACGTAAGTCGTTTTGTTCATCATATTTAAGTAGATAACTCATCAGTTGTTTGCATCAGAGCGATAATTTTTGAGATAGTTATTAAAATTGTTTAAAGGTTGTCAAACGTTGTTTCTCGTTGTATATCCTTTAATTCTAGAGTTAAATTGATAAATAACGTGTACGAATTTGTTTAACGCATTTGTTTTGGTTACTCGACGTCTCCGTTCTCGTGTAGCCTACATATTGCGTTTTTTTTTTTAATTTGCTTACCGGGCTAAAGGTTAGCATGTTTAAAATACGTAAGTCGTTTTGTTCATCATATTTAAGTAGATAACTCATCAGTTGTTTGCATCAGAGCGATAATTTTTGAGATAGTTATTAAAACTGTTTAAAGGTTGTCAAACGTTGTTTCTCGTTGTATATCCTTTAATTCTAGAGTTAAATTGATATATAACGTGTACGAATTTGTTTAACACATTTGTTTTGGTTACTCGACGTCTCCGTTCTCGTGTAGCCTACATATTGCGTTTTTTTTTAATTTGCTTACCGGGCTAAAGGTTAGCATGTTTAAAATACGTAAGTCGTTTTGTTCATCATATTTAAGTAGATAACTCATCAGTTGTTTGCATCAGAGCGATAATTTTTGAGATAGTTATTAAAACTGTTTAAAGGTTGTCAAACGTTGTTTCTCGTTGTATATCCTTTAATTCTAGAGTTAAATTGATAAATAACGTGTACGAATTTGTTTAACGCATTTGTTTTGGTTACTCGACGTCTCCGTTCTCGTGTAGCCTACATATTGCGTTTTTTTTTAATTTGCTTACCGGGCTAAAGGTTAGCATGCTTAAAATACTTAAGTCGTTTTGTTCAACAAATTTAAGTAGATAACTCATCAGTTGTTTGCATCAGAGCGACAATTTTTGAGATAGTTATTAAAACTGTTTAAAGGTTGTCAAACGTTGTTTCTCGTTGTATATCCTTTAATTCTAGAGTTAAATTGATAAATAACGTGTACGAATTTGTTTAACGCATTTGTTTTGGTTACTCGACGTCTCCGTTCTCGTGTAGCCTACATATTGCGTTTTTTTTTAATTTGCTTACCGGGCTAAAGGTTAGCATGTTTAAAATACGTAAGTCGTTTTGTTCATCAAATTTAAGTAGATAACTCATCAGTTGTTTGCATCAGAGCGATAATTTTTGAGATAGTTATTAAAACTGTTTAAAGGTTGTCAAACGTTGTTTCTCGTTGTATATCCTTTAATTCTAGAGTTAAATTGATAAATAACGTGTACGAATTTGTTTAACGCATTTGTTTTGGTTACTCGACGTCTCCGTTCTCGTGTAGCCTACATATTGCGTTTTTTTTTTAATTTGCTTACCGGGCTAAAGGTTAGCATGCTTAAAATACGTAAGTCGTTTTGTTCAACAAATTTAAGTAGATAACTCATCAGTTGTTTGCATCAGAGCGACAATTTTTGAGATAGTTATTAAAACTGTTTAAAGGTTGTCAAACGCTGTTTCTCGTTGTATATCCTTTAATTCTAGAGTTAAATTGATAAATAACGTGTACGAATTTGTTTAACGCATTTGTTTTGGTTACTCGACGTCTCCGTTCTCGTGTAGCCTACATATTGCGTTTTTTTTTTTATTTGCTTACCGGGCTAAAGGTTAGCATGTTTAAAATACGTAAGTCGTTTTGTTCAACAAATTTAAGTAGATAACTCATCAGTTGTTTGCATCAGAGCGACAATTTTTGAGATAGTTATTAAAACTGTTTAAAGGTTGTCAAACGTTGTTTCTCGTTGTATATCCTTTAATTCTAGAGTTAAATTGATAAATAACGTGTACGAATTTGTTTAACGCATTTGTTTTGGTTACTCGACGTCTCCGTTCTCGTGTAGCCTACATATTGCGTTTTTTTTGTTAATTTGCTTACCGGGCTAAAGGTTAGCATGTTTAAAATACGTAAGTCGTTTTGTTCATCAAATTTAAGTAGATAACTCATCAGTTGTTTGCATCAGAGCGACAATTTTTGAGATAGTTATTAAAACTGTTTAAAGGTTGTCAAACGTTGTTTCTCGTTGTATATCCTTTAATTCTAGAGTTAAATTGATAAATAACGTGTACGAATTTGTTTAACGCATTTGTTTTGGTTACTCGACGTCTCCGTTCTCGTGTAGCCTACATATTGCGTTTTTTTTTTTTAATTTGCTTACCGGGCTAAAGGTTAGCATGTTTAAAATACGTAAGTCATTTTGTTCAACAAATTTAAGTAGATAACTCATCAGTTGTTTGCATCAGAGCGACAATTTTTGAGATAGTTATTAAAACTGTTTAAAGGTTGTCAAACGTTGTTTCTCGTTGTATATCCTTTAATTCTAGAGTTAAATTGATAAATAACGTGTACGAATTTGTTTAACGCATTTGTTTTGGTTACTCGACGTCTCCGTTCTCGTGTAGCCTACATATTGCGTTTTTTTTAATTTGCTTACCGGGCTAAAGGTTAGCATGTTTAAAATACGTAAGTCGTTTTGTTCATCAAATTTAAGTAGATAACTCATCAGTTGTTTGCATCAGAGCGATAATTTTTGAGATAGTTATTAAAACTGTTTAAAGGTTGTCAAACGTTGTTTCTCGTTGTATATCCTTTAATTCTAGAGTTAAATTGATAAATAACGTGTACGAATTTGTTTAACGCATTTGTTTTGGTTACTCGACGTCTCCGCTCTCGTGTAGCCTACATATTGCGTTTTTTTTTTAATTTGCTTACCGGGCTAAAGGTTAGCATGCTTAAAATACGTAAGTCGTTTTGTTCATCAAATTTAATTAGATAACTCATCAGTTGTTTGCATCAGAGCGATAATTTTTGAGATAGTTATTAAAACTGTTTAAAGGTTGTCAAACGTTGTTTCTCGTTGTATATCCTTTAATTCTAGAGTTAAATTGATAAATAACGTGTACGAATTTGTTTAACGCATTTGTTTTGGTTACTCGACGTCTCCGTTCTCGTGTAGCCTACATATTGCGTTTTTTTTTTTTAATTTGCTTACCGGGCTAAAGGTTAGCATGCTTAAAATACGTAAGTCGTTTTGTTCAACAAATTTAAGTAGATAACTCATCAGTTGTTTGCATCAGAGCGACAATTTTTGAGATAGTTATTAAAACTGTTTAAAGGTTGTCAAACGTTGTTTCTCGTTGTATATCCTTTAATTCTAGAGTTAAATTGATAAATAACGTGTACGAATTTGTTTAACGCATTTGTTTTGGTTACTCGACGTCTCCGTTCTCGTGTAGCCTACATATTGCGTTTTTTTTTTAATTTGCTTACCGGGCTAAAGGTTAGCATGTTTAAAATACGTAAGTCGTTTTGTTCATCAAATTTAAGTAGATAACTCATCAGTTGTTTGCATCAGAGCGACAATTTTTGAGATAGTTATTAAAACTGTTTAAAGGTTGTCAAACGTTGTTTCTCGTTGTATATCCTTTAATTCTAGAGTTAAATTGATAAATAACGTGTACGAATTTGTTTAACGCATTTGTTTTGGTTACTCGACGTCTCCGTTCTCGTGTAGCCTACATATTGCGTTTTTTTTTTAATTTGCTTACCGGGCTAAAGGTTAGCATGTTTAAAATACGTAAGTCGTTTTGTTCATCAAATTTAAGTAGATAACAACTCATCAGTTGTTTGCATCAGAGCGATAATTTTTGAGATAGTTATTAAAACTGTTTAAAGGTTGTCAAACGTTGTTTCTTTTTGTATATCCTTTAATTCTAGAGTTAAATTGATAAATAACGTGTACGAATTTGTTTAACGCATTTGTTTTGGTTACTCGACGTCTCCGTTCTCGTGTAGCCTACATATTGCGTTTTTTTTTTTAATTTGCTTACCGGGCTAAATGTTAGCATGTTTAAAATACGTAAGTCGTTTTGTTCATCAAATTTAAGTAGATAACTCATCAGTTGTTTGCATCAGAGCGACAATTTTTGAGATAGTTATTAAAACTGTTTAAAGGTTGTCAAACGTTGTTTCTCGTTGTATATCCTTTAATTCTAGAGTTAAATTGATAAATAACGTGTACGAATTTGTTTAACGCATTTGTTTTGGTTACTCGACGTCTCCGTTCTCGTGTAGCCTACATATTGCGTTTTTTTTTTTAATTTGCTTACCGGGCTAAAGGTTAGCATGTTTAAAATACGTAAGTCGTTTTGTTCATCAAATTTAAGTAGATAACTCATCAGTTGTTTGCATCAGAGCGACAATTTTTGAGATAGTTATTAAAACTGTTTAAAGGTTGTCAAACGTTGTTTCTCGTTGTATATCCTTTAATTCTAGAGTTAAATTGATAAATAACGTGTACGAATTTGTTTAACGCATTTGTTTTGGTTACTCGACGTCTCCGTTCTCGTGTAGCCTACATATTGCGTTTTTTTTTTAATTTGCTTACCGGGCTAAAGGTTAGCATGTTTAAAATACGTAAGTCGTTTTGTTCATCAAATTTATGTAGATAACTCATCAGTTGTTTGCATCAGAGCGATAATTTTTGAGATAGTTATTAAAACTGTTTAAAGGTTGTCAAACGTTGTTTCTCGTTGTATATCCTTTAATTCTAGAGTTAAATTGATAAATAACGTGTACGAATTTGTTTAACGCATTTGTTTTGGTTACTCGACGTCTCCGTTCTCGTGTAGCCTACATATTGCGTTTTTTTTTTTAATTTGCTTACCGGGCTAAAGGTTAGCATGTTTAAAATACGTAAGTCGTTTTGTTCATCATATTTAAGTAGATAACTCATCAGTTGTTTGCATCACAGCGATAATTTTTGAGATAGTTATTAAAATTGTTTAAAGGTTGTCAAACGTTGTTTCTCGTTGTATATCCTTTAATTCTAGAGTTAAATTGATAAATAACGTGTACGAATTTGTTTAACGCATTTGTTTTGGTTACTCCACGTCTCCGTTCTCGTGTAGCCTACATATTGCGTTTTTTTTTTTAATTTGCTTACCGGGCTAAAGGTTAGCATGCTTAAAATACGTAAGTCGTTTTGTTCAACAAATTTAAGTAGATAACTCATCAGTTGTTTGCATCAGAGCGACAATTTTTGAGATAGTTATTAAAACTGTTTAAAGGTTGTCAAACGTTGTTTCTCGTTGTATATCCTTTAATTCTAGAGTTAAATTGATAAATAACGTGTACGAATTTGTTTAACGCATTTGTTTTGGTTACTCGACGTCTCCGTTCTCGTGTAGCCTACATATTGCGTTTTTTTTTAATTCGCTTACCGGGCTAAAGGTTAGCATGTTTAAAATACGTAAGTCGTTTTGTTCATCAAATTTAAGTAGATAACTCATCAGTTGTTTGCATCAGAGCGATAATTTTTGAGATAGTTGTTAAAACTGTTTAAAGGTTGTCAAACGTTGTTTCTCGTTGTATATCCTTTAATTCTAGAGTTAAATTGATAAATAACGTGTACGAATTTGTTTAACGCATTTGTTTTGGTTACTCGACGTCTCCGTTCTCGTGTAGCCTACATATTGCGTTTTTTTTTTTAATTTGCTTACCGGGCTAAAGGTTAGCATGTTTAAAATACGTAAGTCGTTTTGTTCATCATATTTAAGTAGATAACTCATCAGTTGTTTGCATCAGAGCGATAATTTTTGAGATAGTTATTAAAACTGTTTAAAGGTTGTCAAACGTTGTTTCTCGTTGTATATCCTTTAATTCTAGAGTTAAATTGATAAATAACGTTTACGAATTTGTTTAACGCATTTGTTTTGGTTACTCGACGTCTCCGTTCTCGTGTAGCCTACATATTGCGTTTTTTTTTTAATTTGCTTACCGGGCTAAAGGTTAGCATGCTTAAAATAGGTAAGTCGTTTTGTTCAACACATTTAAGTAGATAACTCATCAGTTGTTTGCATCAGAGCGACAATTTTTGAGATAGTTATTAAAACTGTTTAAAGGTTGTCAAACGTTGTTTCTCGTTGTATATCCTTTAATTCTAGAGTTAAATTGATAAATAACGTGTACGAATTTGTTTAACGCATTTGTTTTGGTTACTCGACGTCTCCGTTCTCGTGTAGCCTACATATTGCGTTTTTTTTTTAATTTGCTTACCGGGCTAAAGGTTAGCATGTTTAAAATACGTAAGTCGTTTTGTTCATCAAATTTAAGTAGATAACTCATCAGTTGTTTGCATCAGAGCGACAATTTTTGAGATAGTTATTAAAACTGTTTAAAGGTTGTCAAACGTTGTTTCTCGTTGTATATCCTTTAATTCTAGAGTTAAATTGATAAATAACGTGTACGAATTTGTTTAACGCATTTGTTTTGGTTACTCGACGTCTCCGTTCTCGTGTAGCCTACATATTGCGTTTTTTTTTTAATTTGCTTACCGGGCTAAAGGTTAGCATGTTTAAAATACGTAAGTCGTTTTGTTCATCAAATTTAAGTAGATAACTCATCAGTTGTTTGCATCAGAGCGATAATTTTTGAGATAGTTATTAAAACTGTTTAAAGGTTGTCAAACGTTGTTTCTCGTTGTATATCCTTTAATTCTAGAGTTAAATTGATAAATAACGTGTACGAATTTGTTTAACGCATTTGTTTTGGTTACTCGACGTCTCCGTTCTCGTGTAGCCTACATATTGCGTTTTTTTTTTTAATTTGCTTACCGGGCTAAAGGTTAGCATGTTTAAAATACGTAAGTCGTTTTGTTCATCAAATTTAAGTAGATAACTCATCAGTTGTTTGCATCAGAGCGACAATTTTTGAGATAGTTATTAAAACTGTTTAAAGGTTGTCAAACGTTGTTTCTCGTTGTATATCCTTTAATTCTAGAGTTAAATTGATAAATAACGTGTACGAATTTGTTTAACGCATTTGTTTTGGTTACTCGACGTCTCCGTTCTCGTGTAGCCTACATATTGCGTTTTTTTTTTAATTTGCTTACCGGGCTAAAGGTTAGCATGTTTAAAATACGTAAGTCGTTTTGTTCATCAAATTTAAGTAGATAACTCATCAGTTGTTTGCATTAGAGCGACAATTTTTGAGATAGTTATTAAAACTGTTTAAAGGTTGTCAAACGTTGTTTCTCGTTCTATATCCTTTAATTCTAGAGTTAAATTGATAAATAACGTGTACGAATTTGTTTAACGCATTTGTTTTGGTTACTCGACGTCTCCGTTCTCGTGTAGCCTACATATTGCGTTTTTTTTTTTAATTTGCTTACCGGGCTAAAGGTTAGCATGTTTAAAATACGTAAGTCGTTTTGTTCATCAAATTTAAGTAGATAACTCATCAGTTGTTTGCATCAGAGCGATAATTTTTGAGATAGTTATTAAAACTGTTTAAAGGTTGTCAAACGTTGTTTCTCGTTGTATATCCTTTAATTCTAGAGTTAAATTGATAAATAACGTGTACGAATTTGTTTAACGCATTTGTTTTGGTTACTAGACGTCTCCGTTCTCGTGTAGCCTACATATTGCGTTTTTTTTTAAATTTGCTTACCGGGCTAAAGGTTAGCATGTTTAAAATACGTAAGTCGTTTTGTTCATCAAATTTAAGTAGATAACTCATCAGTTGTTTGCATCAGAGCGACAATTTTTGAGATAGTTATTAAAACTGTTTAAAGGTTGTCAAACGTTGTTTCTCGTTGTATATCCTTTAATTCTAGAGTTAAATTGATAAATAACGTGTACGAATTTGTTTAACGCATTTGTTTTGGTTACTAGACGTCTCCGTTCTCGTGTAGCCTACATATTGCGTTTTTTTTTAAATTTGCTTACCGGGCTAAAGGTTAGCATGTTTAAAATACGTAAGTCGTTTTGTTCATCATATTTAAGTAGATAACTCATCAGTTGTTTGCATCAGAGCGATAATTTTTGAGATAGTTATTAAAACTGTTTAAAGGTTGTCAAACGTTGTTTCTCGTTGTATATCCTTTAATTCTAGAGTTAAATTGATAAATAACGTGTACGAATTTGTTTAACGCATTTGTTTTGGTTACTCGACGTCTCCGTTCTCGTGTAGCCTACATATTGCGTTTTTTTTTTTTAATTTGCTTACCGGGCTAAAGGTTAGCATGCTTAAAATACGTAAGTCGTTTTGTTCAACAAATTTAAGTAGATAACTCATCAGTTGTTTGCATCAGAGCGATAATTTTTGAGATAGTTATTAAAACTGTTTAAAGGTTGTCAAACGTTGTTTCTCGTTGTATATCCTTTAATTCTAGAGTTAAATTGATAAATAACGTGTACGAATTTGTTTAACGCATTTGTTTTGGTTACTCGACGTATCCGTTCTCGTGTAGCCTACATATTGCGTTTTTTTTTTTAATTTGCTTACCGGGCTAAAGGTTAGCATGTTTAAAATACGTAAGTCGTTTTGTTCATCAAATTTAAGTAGATAACTCATCAGTTGTTTGCATCAGAGCGACAATTTTTGAGATAGTTATTAAAACTGTTTAAAGGTTGTCAAACGTTGTTTCTCGTTGTATATCCTTTAATTCTAGAGTTAAATTGATAAATAACGTGTACGAATTTGTTTAACGCATTTGTTTTGGTTACTCGACGTCTCCGTTCTCGTGTAGCCTACATATTGCGTTTTTTTTTTAATTTGCTTACCGGGCTAAAGGTTAGCATGTTTAAAATACGTAAGTCGTTTTGTTCATCAAATTTAAGTAGATAACTCATCAGTTGTTTGCATCAGAGCGACAATTTTTGAGATAGTTATTAAAACTGTTTAAAGGTTGTCAAACGTTGTTTCTCGTTGTATATCCTTTAATTCTAGAGTTAAATTGATAAATAACGTGTACGAATTTGTTTAACGCATTTGTTTTGGTTACTCGACGTCTCCGTTCTCGTGTAGCCTACATATTGCGTTTTTTTTTTAATTTGCTTACCGGGCTAAAGGTTAGCATGTTTAAAATACGTAAGTCGTTTTGTTCATCAAATTTAAGTAGATAACTCATCAGTTGTTTGCATCAGAGCGATAATTTTTGAGATAGTTATTAAAACTGTTTAAAGGTTGTCAAACGTTGTTTCTCGTTGTATATCCTTTAATTCTAGAGTTAAATTGATAAATAACGTGTACGAATTTGTTTAACGCATTTGTTTTGGTTACTCGACGTCTCCGTTCTCGTGTAGCCTACATATTGCGTTTTTTTTTTAATTTGCTTACCGGGCTAAATGTTAGCATGTTTAAAATACGTAAGTCGTTTTGTTCATCATACTTAAGTAGATAACTCATCAGTTGTTTGCATCAGAGCGATAATTTTTGAGATAGTTATTAAAACTGTTTAAAGGTTGTCAAACGTTGTTTCTCGTTGTATATCCTTTAATTCTAGAGTTAAATTGATAAATAACGTGTACGAATTTGTTTAACGCATTTGTTTTGGTTACTCGACGTCTCCGTTCTCGTGTAGCCTACATATTGCGTTTTTTTTTTTAATTTGCTTACCGGGCTAAAGGTTAGCATGCTTAAAATACGTAAGTCGTTTTGTTCAACAAATCTGAGTAGATAACTCATCAGTTGTTTGCATCAGAGCGACAATTTTTGAGATAGTTATTAAAATTGTTTAAAGGTTGTCAAACGTTGTTTCTCGTTGTATATCCTTTAATTCTAGAGTTAAATTGATAAATAACGTGTACGAATTTGTTTAACGCATTTGTTTTGGTTACTCGACGTCTCCGTTCTCGTGTAGCCTACATATTGCGTTTTTTTTTTAATTTGCTTACCGGGCTAAAGGTTAGCATGTTTAAAATACGTAAGTCGTTTTGTTCATCAAATTTAAGTAGATAACTCATCAGTTGTTTGCATCAGAGCTATAATTTTTGAGATAGTTATTAAAACTGTTTAAATGTTGTCAAACGTTGTTTCTCGTTGTATATCCTTTAATTCTAGAGTTAAATTGATAAATCACGTGTACGAATTTGTTTAACGCATTTGTTTTGGTTACTCGACGTCTCCGTTCTCGTGTAGCCTACATATTGCGTTTTTTTTTTTAATTTGCTTACCGGGCTAAAGGTTAGCATGTTTAAAATACGTAAGTCGTTTTGTTCATCAAATTTAAGTAGATAACTCATCAGTTGTTTGCATCAGAGCGACAATTTTTGAGATAGTTATTAAAACTGTTTAAAGGTTGTCAAACGTTGTTTCTCGTTGTATATCCTTTAATTCTAGAGTTAAATTGATAAATAACGTGTACGAATTTGTTTAACGCATTTGTTTTGGTTACTCGACGTCTCCGTTCTCGTGTAGCCTACATATTGCGTTTTTTTTTTTAATTTGCTTACCGGGCTAAAGGTTAGCATGTTTAAAATACGTAAGTCGTTTTGTTCATCAAATTTAAGTAGATAACTCATCAGTTGTTTGCATCAGAGCGATAATTTTTGAGATAGTTATTAAAACTGTTTAAAGGTTGTCAAACGTTGTTTCTCGTTGTATATCCTTTAATTCTAGAGTTAAATTGATAAATAACGTGTACGAATTTGTTTAACGCATTTGTTTTGGTTACTAGACGTCTCCGTTCTCGTGTAGCCTACATATTGCGTTTTTTTTAAATTTGCTTACCGGGCTAAAGGTTGGCATGTTTAAAATACGTAAGTCGTTTTGTTCATCATATTTAAGTAGATAACTCATCAGTTGTTTGCATCAGAGCGATAATTTTTGAGATAGTTATTAAAACTGTTTAAAGGTTGTCAAACGTTGTTTCTCGTTGTATATCCTTTAATTCTAGAGTTAAATTGATAAATAACGTGTACGAATTTGTTTAACGCATTTGTTTTGGTTACTCGACGTCTCCGTTCTCGTGTAGCCTACATATTGCGTTTTTTTTTTTAATTTGCTTACCGGGCTAAAGGTTAGCATGCTTAAAATACGTAAGTCGTTTTGTTCAACAAATTTAAGTAGATAACTCATCAGTTGTTTGCATCAGAGCGATAATTTTTGAGATAGTTATTAAAACTGTTTAAAGGTTGTCAAACGTTGTTTCTCGTTGTATATCCTTTAATTCTAGAGTTAAATTGATAAATAACGTGTACGAATTTGTTTAACGCATTTGTTTTGGTTACTCGACGTCTCCGTTCTCGTGTAGCCTACATATTGCGTTTTTTTTTTAATTTGCTTACCGGGCTAAAGGTTAGCATGTTTAAAATACGTAAGTCGTTTTGTTCATCAAATTTAAGTAGATAACTCATCAGTTGTTTGCATCAGAGCGATAATTTTTGAGATAGTTATTAAAACTGTTTAAAGGTTGTCAAACGTTGTTTCTCGTTGTATATCCTTTAATTCTAGAGTTAAATTGATAAATAACGTGTACGAATTTGTTTAACGCATTTGTTTTGGTTACTCGACGTCTCCGTTCTCGTGTAGCCTACATATTGCGTTTTTTTTTTTTAATTTTCTTACCGGGCTAAAGGTTAGCATGTTTAAAATACGTAAGTCGTTTTGTTCATCAAATTTAAGTAGATAACTCATCAGTTGTTTGCATCAGAGCGACAATTTTTGAGATAGTTATTAAAACTGTTTAAAGGTTGTCAAACGTTGTTTCTCGTTGTATATCCTTTAATTCTAGAGTTAAATTGATAAATAACGTGTACGAATTTGTTTAACGCATTTGTTTTAGTTACTCGACGTCTCCGTTCTCGTGTAGCCTACATATTGCGTTTTTTTTTTTAATTTGCTTACCGGGCTAAAGGTTAGCATGTTTAAAATACGTAAGTCGTTTTGTTCAACAAATTTGAGTAGATAACTCAGCACTTGTTTGCATCAGAGCGACAATTTTTGAGATAGTTATTAAAACTGTTTAAAGGTTGTCAAACGTTGTTTCTCGTTGTATATCCTTTAATTCTAGAGTTAAATTGATAAATAACGTGTACGAATTTGTTTAACGCATTTGTTTTGGTTACTCGACGTCTCCGTTCTCGTGTAGCCTACATATTGCGTTTTTTTTTAATTTGCTTACCGGGCTAAAGGTTACCATGTTTAAAATACGTAAGTCGTTTTGTTCAACAAATTTAAGTAGATAACTCATCAGTTGTTTGCATCAGAGCGACAATTTTTGAGATAGTTATTAAAACTGTTTAAAGGTTGTCAAACGTTGTTTCTCGTTGTATATCCTTTAATTCTAGAGTTAAATTGATAAATAACGTGTACGAATTTGTTTAACGTATTTGTTTTGGTTACTCGACGTCTCCGTTCTCGTGTAGCCTACATATTGCGTTTTTTTTTTAATTTGCTTACCGGGCTAAAGGTTAGCATGTTTAAAATACGTAAGTCGTTTTGTTCAACAAATTTGAGTAGATAACTCAGCAGTTGTTTGCATCAGAGCGACAATTTTTGATATAGTTATTAAAACTGTTTAAAGGTTGTCAAACGTTGTTTCTCGTTGTATATCCTTTAATTCTAGAGTTAAATTGATAAATAACGTGTACGAATTTGTTTAACGCATTTGTTTTGGTTACTCGACGTCTCCGTTCTCGTGTAGCCTACATATTGCGTTTTTTTTTTAAATTTGCTTACCGGGCTAAAGGTTAGCATGCTTAAAATACGTAAGTCGTTTTGTTCAACAAATTTAAGTAGATAACTCATCAGTTGTTTGCATCAGAGCGATAATTTTTGAGATAGTTATTAAAACTGTTTAAAGGTTGTCAAACGTTGTTTCTCGTTGTATATCCTTTAATTCTAGACTTAAATTGATAAATAACGTGTACGAATTTGTTTAACGCATTTGTTTTGGTTACTCGACGTCTCCGTTCTCGTGTAGCCTACATATTGCGTTTTTTTTTTTAATTTGCTTACCGGGCTAAAGGTTAGCATGTTTAAAATACGTAAGTCGTTTTGTTCATCAAATTTAAGTAGATAACTCATCAGTTGTTTGCATCAGAGCGATAATTTTTGAGATAGTTATTAAAACTGTTTAAAGGTTGTCAAACGTTGTTTCTCGTTGTATATCCTTTAATTCTAGAGTTAAATTGATAAATAACGTGTACGAATTTGTTTAACGCATTTGTTTTGGTTACTCGACGTCTCCGTTCTCGTGTAGCCTACATATTGCGTTTTTTTTTTTAATTTGCTTACCGGGCTAAAGGTTAGCATGCTTAAAATACGTAAGTCGTTTTGTTCAACAAATTTAAGTAGATAACTCATCAGTTGTTTGCATCAGAGCGATAATTTTTGAGATAGTTATTAAAACTGTTTAAAGGTTGTCAAACGTTGTTTCTCGTTGTATATCCTTTAATTCTAGAGTTAAATTGATAAATAACGTGTACGAATTTGTTTAACGCATTTGTTTTGGTTACTCGACGTCTCCGTTCTCGTGTAGCCTACATATTGCGTTTTTTTTTTAATTTGCTTACCGGGCTAAAAGTTAGCATGTTTAAAATACGTAAGTCGTTTTGTTCATCATATTTAAGTAGATAACTCATCAGTTGTTTGCATCAGAGCGATAATTTTTGAGATAGTTATTAAAACTGTTTAAAGGTTGTCAAACGTTGTTTCTCGTTGTATATCCTTTAATTCTAGAGTTAAATTGATAAATAACGTGTACGAATTTGTTTAACGCATTTGTTTTGGTTACTCGACGTCTCCGTTCTCGTGTAGCCTACATATTGCGTTTTTTTTTTAATTTGCTTACCGGGTTAAAGGTTAGCATGTTTAAAATACGTAAGTCGTTTTGTTCAACAAATTTGAGTAGATAACTCAGCAGTTGTTTGCATCAGAGCGACAATTTTTGAGATAGTTATTAAAACTGTTTAAAGGTTGTCAAACGTTGTTTCTCGTTGTATATCCTTTAATTCTAGAGTTAAATTGATAAATAACGTGTACGAATTTGTTTAACGCATTTGTTTTGGTTACTCGACGTCTCCGTTCTCGTGTAGCCTACATATTGCGTTTTTTTTTAATTTGCTTACCGGGCTAAAGGTTAGCATGTTTAAAATACGTAAGTCGTTTTGTTCAACAAATTTAAGTAGATAACTCATCAGTTGTTTGCATCAGAGCGACAATTTTTGAGATAGTTATTAAAACTGTTTAAAGGTTGTCAAACGTTTTTTCTCGTTGCATATCCTTTAATTCTAGAGTTAAATTGATAAATAACGTGTACGAATTTGTTTAACGTATTTGTTTTGGTTACTCGACGTCTCCGTTCTCGTGTAGCCTACATATTGCGTTTTTTTTTTAAATTTGCTTACCGGGCTAAAGGTTAGCATGTTTAAAATACGTAAGTCGTTTTGTTCAACAAATTTGAGTAGATAACTCAGCTGTTGTTTGCATCAGAGCGACAATTTTTGATATAGTTATTAAAACTGTTTAAAGGTTGTCAAACGTTGTTTCTCGTTGTATATCCTTTAATTCTAGAGTTAAATTGATAAATAACGTGTACGAATTTGTTTAACGCATTTGTTTTGGTTACTCGACGTCTCCGTTCTCGTGTAGCCTACATGTTGCGTTTTTTTTTTTAATTTGCTTACCGGGCTAAAGGTTAGCATGCTTAAAATATGTAAGTCGTTTTGTTCAACAAATTTAAGTAGATAACTCATCAGTTTTTTGCATCAGAGCGACAATTTTTGAGATAGTTATTAAAACTGTTTAAAGGTTGTCAAACGTTGTTTCTCGTTGTATATCCTTTAATTCTAGACTTAAATTGATAAATAACGTGTACGAATTTGTTTAACGCATTTGTTTTGGTTACTCGACGTCTCCGTTCTCGTGTAGCCTACATATTGCGTTTTTTTTTTTAATTTGCTTACCGGGCTAAAGGTTAGCATGTTTAAAATACGTAAGTCGTTTTGTTCATCAAATTTAAGTAGATAACTCATCAGTTGTTTGCATCAGAGCGACAATTTTTGAGATAGTTATTAAAACTGTTTAAAGGTTGTCAAACGTTGTTTCTCGTTGTATATCCTTTAATTCTAGAGTTAAATTGATAAATAACGTGTACGAATTTGTTTAACGCATTTGTTTTGGTTACTCGACGTCTCCGTTTTCGTGTAGCCTACATATTGCGTTTTTTTTTTAATTTGCTTACCGGGCTAAAGGTTAGCATGTTTAAAATACGTAAGTCGTTTTGTTCATCATATTTAAGTAGATAACTCATCAGTTGTGTGCATCAGAGCGATAATTTTTGAGATAGTTATTAAAACTGTTTAAAGGTTGTCAAACGTTGTTTCTCGTTGTATATCCTTTAATTCTAGAGTTAAATTGATAAATAACGTGTACGAATTTGTTTAACGCATTTGTTTTGGTTACTCGACGTCTCCGTTCTCGTGTAGCCTACATATTGCGTTTTTTTTTAATTTGCTTACCGGGCTAAAGGTTAGCATGCTTAAAATACGTAAGTCATTTTGTTCATCAAATTTAAGTAGATAACTCATCAGTTGTTTCCATCAGAGCGATAATTTTTGAGATAGTTATTAAAACTGTTTAAAGGTTGTCAAACGTTGTTTCTCGTTGTATATCCTTTAATTCTAGAGTTAAATTGATAAATAACGTGTACGAATTTGTTTAACGCATTTGTTTTGGTTACTCGATGTCTCCGTTCTCGTGTAGCCAACATATTGCGTTTTTTTTAATTTGCTTACCGGGCTAAAGGTTAGCATGTTTAAAATACGTAAGTCGTTTTGTTCATCAAATTTATGTAGATAACTCAGCAGTTGTTTGCATCAGAGCGACAATTTTTGAGATAGTTATTAAAACTCTTTAAAGGTTGTCAAACGTTGTTTCTCGTTGTATATCCTTTAATTCTAGAGTTAAATTGATAAATAACGTGTACGAATTTGTTTAACGCATTTGTTTTGGTTACTCGACGTCTCCGTTCTCGTGTAGCCTACATATTGCGTTTTTTTTTTAATCTGCTTACCGGGCTAAAGGTTAGCATGGCAAATTTGAGTAGATAACTCATCAGTTGTTTGCATCAGAGCGATAATTTTTGAGATAGTTATTAAAACTGTTTAAAGGTTGTCAAACGTTGTTTCTCGTTGTATATCCTTTAATTCTAGAGTTAAATTGATAAATAACGTGTACGAATTTGTTTAACGCATTTGTTTTGGTTACTCGACGTCTCCGTTCTCGTATAGCCTACATATTGCGTTTTTTTTTTAATTTGCTTACCGGGCTAAAGGTTAGCATGTTTAAAATACGTAAGTCGTTTTGTTCATCAAATTTAAGTAGATAACTCATCAGTTGTTGGCATCAGAGCCATAATTTTTGAGATAGTTATTAAAACTGTTTAAAGGTTGTCAAACGTTGTTTCTCGTTGTATATCCTTTAATTCTAGAGTTAAATTGATACATAACGTGTACGAATTTGTTTAACGCATTTGTTTTGGTTACTCGACGTCTCCGTTCTCGTGTAGCCTACATATTGCGTTTTTTTTTAATTTGCTTACCGGGCTAAAGGTTAGCATGTTTAAAATACGTAAGTCGTTTTGTTCAACAAATTTGAGTAGATAACTCATCAGTTGTTTGCATCAGAGCGATAATTTTTGAGATAGTTATTAAAACTGTTTAAAGGTTGTCAAACGTTGTTTCTCGTTGTATATCCTTTAATTCTAGAGTTAAATTGATAAAAAACGTGTACGAATTTGTTTAACGCATTTGTTTTGGTTACTCGACGTCTCCGTTCTCGTGTAGCCTACATATTGCGTTTTTTTTAATTTGCTTACCGGGCTAAAGGTCAGCATGTTTAAAATACGTAAGTCGTTTTGTTCATCAAATTTAAGTAGATAACTCATCAGTTGTTGGCATCAGAGCCATAATTTTTGAGATAGTTATTAAAACTGTTTAAAGGTTGTCAAACGTTGTTTCTCGTTGTATATCCTTTAATTCTAGAGTTAAATTGATACATAACGTGTACGAATTTGTTTAACGCATTTGTTTTGGTTACTCGACGTCTCCGTTCTCGTGTAGCCTACATATTGCGTTTTTTTTTTAATTTGCTTACCGGGCTAAAGGTTAGCATGTTTAAAATACGTAAGTCGTTTTGTTCAACAAATTTGAGTAGATAACTCATCAGTTGTTTGCATCAGAGCGATAATTTTTGAGATAGTTATTAAAACTGTTTAAAGGTTGTCAAACGTTGTTTCTCGTTGTATATCCTTTAATTCTATAGTTAAATTGATAAATAACGTGTACGAATTTGTTTAACGCATTTGTTTTGGTTACTCGACGTCTCCGTTCTCGTGTAGCCTACATATTGCATTTTTTTTAAATTTGCTTACCGGGCTAAAGGTTAGCATGTTTAAAATACGTAAGTCGTTTTGTTCATCAAATTTAAGTAGATAACTCATCAGTTGTTGGCATCAGAGCCATAATTTTTGAGATAGTTATTAAAACTGTTTAAAGGTTGTCAAACGTTGTTTCTCGTTGTATATCCTTTAATTCTAGAGTTAAATTGATACATAACGTGTACGAATTTGTTTAACGCATTTGTTTTGGTTACTCGACGTCTCCGTTCTCGTGTAGCCTACATATTGCGTTTTTTTTTTAATTTGCTTACCGGGCTAAAGGTTAGCATGTTTAAAATACGTAAGTCGTTTTGTTCAACAAATTTGAGTAGATAACTCATCAGTTGTTTGCATCAGAGCGATAATTTTTGAGATAGTTATTAAAACTGTTTAAAGGTTGTCAAACGTTGTTTCTCGTTGTATATCCTTTAATTCTAGAGTTAAATTGATAAATAACGTGTACGAATTTGTTTAACGCATTTGTTTTGGTTACTCGAAGTCTCCGTTCTCGTGTAGCCTACATATTGCGTTTTTTTTTTTAATTTGCTTACCGGGCTAAAGGTTAGCATGTTTAAAATACTTAAGTCGTTTTGTTCAACAAATTTTAGTAGATAACTCATCAGTTGTTTGCATCAGAGCGATAATTTTTGAGATAGTTATTAAAACTGTTTAAAGGTTGTCAAACGTTGCTTCTCGTTGTATATCCTTTAATTCTAGAGTTAAATTGATAAATAACGTGTACGAATTTGTTTAACGCATTTGTTTTGGTTACTCGACGTCTCCGTTCTCGTGTAGCCTACATATTGCGTTTTTTTTTTAAATTTGCTTACCGGGCTAAAGGTTAGCATGTTTAAAATACGTAAGTCGTTTTGTTCAACAAATTTGAGTAGATAACTCATCAGTTGTTTGCATCAGAGCGATAATTTTTGAGATAGTTATTAAAACTGTTTAAAGGTTGTCAAACGTTGTTTCTCGTTGTATATCCTTTAATTCTAGAGTTAAATTGATAAATAACGTGTACGAATTTGTTTAACGCATTTGTTTTGGTTACTCGACGTCTCCGTTCTCGTGTAGCCTACATATTGCGTTTTTTTTTAATTTGCTTACCGGGCTAAAGGTTAGCATGCTTAAAATACGTAAGTCGTTTTGTTCAGCAAATTTAAGTAGATAACTCATCAGTTGTTTGCATCAGAGCGACAATTTTTGAGATAGTTATTAAAACTGTTTAAAGGTTGTCAATCGTTGTTTCTCGTTGTATATCCTTTAATTCTAGAGTTAAATTGATAAATAACGTGTACGAATTTGTTTAACGCATTTGTTTTGGTTACTCGACGTCTCCGTTCTCGTGTAGCCTACATATTGCGTTTTTTTTTAATTTGCTTACCGGGCTAAAGGTTAGCATGTTCAAAATACGTAAGTCGTTTTGTTCAACAAATTTGAGTAGATAACTCATCAGTTGTTTGCATCAGAGCGATAATTTTTGAGATAGTTATTAAAACTGTTTAAAGGTTGTCAAACGTTGTTTCTCGTTGTATATCCTTTAATTCTAGAGTTAAATTGATAAATAACGTGTACGAATTTGTTTAACGCATTTGTTTTGGTTACTCGACGTCTCCGTTCTCATGTAGCCTACATATTGCGTTTTTTTTTTAATTTGCTTACCGGGCTAAAGGTTAGCATGTTTAAAATACGTAAGTCGTTTTGTTCAACAAATTTGAGTAGATAACTCATCAGTTGTTTGCATCAGAGCGATAATTTTTGAGATAGTTATTAAAACTGTTTAAAGGTCGTCAAACGTTGTTTCTCGTTGTATATCCTTTAATTCTAGAGTTAAATTGATAAATAACGTGTACGAATTTGTTTAACGCATTTGTTTTGGTTACTCGACGTCTCCGTTATCGTGTAGCCTACATATTGCGTTTTTTTTTAAATTTGCTTACCGGGCTAAAGGTTAGCATGTTTAAAATACGTAAGTCGTTTTGTTCATCAAATTTAAGTAGATAACTCATCAGTTGTTTGCATCAGAGCGATAATTTTTGAGATTGTTATTAAAACTGTTTAAAGGTTGTCAAACGTTGTTTCTCGTTGTATATCCTTTAATTCTAGAGTTAAATTGATAAATAACGTGTACGAATTTGTTTAACGCATTTGTTTTGGTTACTCGACGTCTCCGTTCTCGTGTAGCCTACATATTGCGTTTTTTTTTAATTTGCTTACCGGGCTAAAGGTTAGCATGTTTAAAATACGTAAGTCGTTTTGTTCATCAAATTTAAGTAGATAACTCATCAGTTGTTGGCATCAGAGCCATAATTTTTGAGATAGTTATTAAAACTGTTTAAAGGTTGTCAAACGTTGTTTCTCGTTGTATATCCTTTAATTCTAGAGTTAAATTGATACATAACGTGTACGAATTTGTTTAACGCATTTGTTTTGGTTACTCGACGTCTCCGTTCTCGTGTAGCCTACATATTGCGATTTTTTTTAAATTTGCTTACCGGGCTAAAGGTTAGCATGCTTAAAATACGTAAGTCGTTTTGTCCAACAAATTTGAGTAGATAACTCATCAGTTGTTTGCATCAGAGCGATAATTTTTGAGATAGTTATTAAAACTGTTTAAAGGTTGTCAAAGGTTGTTTCTCGTTGTATATCCTTTAATTCTAGAGTTAAATTGATAAATAACGTGTACGAATTTGTTTAACGCATTTGTTTTGGTTACTCGACGTCTCCGTTCTCGTGTAGCCTACATATTGCGTTTTTTTTTTTAATTTGCTTACCGGGCTAAAGGTTAGCATGTTTAAAATACGTAAGTCGTTTTGTTCATCATATTTAAGTAGATAACTCATCAGTTGTTTGCATCAGAGCGATAATTTTTGAGATAGTTATTAAAACTGTTTAAAGGTTGTCAAACGTTGTTTCTCGTTGTATATCCTTTAATTCTAGAGTTAAATTGATAAATAACGTGTACGAATTTGTTTAACGCATTTGTTTTGGTTACTCGACGTCTCCGTTCTCGTGTAGCCTACATATTGCGTTTTTTTTTAATTTGCTTACCGGGCTAAAGGTTAGCATGCTTAAAATACGTAAGTCGTTTTGTTCAACAAATTTAAGTAGATAACTCATCAGTTGTTTGCATCAGAGCAACAATTTTTGAGATAATTATTAAAACTGTTTAAAGGTTGTCAAACGTTGTTTCTCGTTGTATATCCTTTAATTCTAGAGTTAAATTGATAAATAACGTGTACGAATTTGTTTAACGCATTTGTTTTGGTTACTCGATGTCTCCGTTCTCGTGTAGCCTACATATTGCGTTTTTTTTTTAATTTGCTTACCGGGCTAAAGGTTATTAGCATGCTTAAAATACGTAAGTCGTTTTGTTCAACAAATTTAAGTAGATAACTCATCAGTTGTTTGCATCAGAGCGATAATTTTTGAGATAGTTATTAAAACTGTTTAAAGGTTGTCAAACGTTGTTTCTCGTTGTATATCCTTTAATTCTAGAGTTAAATTGATAAATAACGTGTACGAATTTGTTTAACGCATTTGTTTTGGTTACTCGACGTCTCCGTTCTCGTGTAGCCTACATATTGCGTTTTTTTTTTTTAATTTGCTTACCGGGCTAAAGGTTAGCATGTTTAAAATACGTAAGTCGTTTTGTTCATCATATTTAAGTAGATAACTCATCAGTTGTTTGCATCAGAGCGATAATTTTTGAGATAGTTATTAAAACTGTTTAAAGGTTGTCAAACGTTGTTTCTCGTTGTATATCCTTTAATTCTAGAGTTAAATTGATAAATAACGTGTACGAATTTGTTTAACGCATTTGTTTTGGTTACTCGACGTCTCCGTTCTCGTGTAGCCTATATATTGCGTTTTTTTTTAATTTTCTTACCGGGATAAAGGTTAGCATGTTTAAAATACGTAAGTCGTTTTGTTCAACAAATTTGAGTAGATAACTCATTAGTTGTTTGCATCAGAGCGATAATTTTTGAGATAGTTATTAAAACTGTTTAAAGGTTGTCAAACGTTGTTTCTCGTTGTATATCCTTTAATTCTAGAGTTAAATTGATAAATAACGTGCACGAATTTGTTTAACGCATTTGTTTTGGTTACTCGACGTCTCCGTTCTCGTGTAGCCTACATATTGCGTTTTTTTTTAATTTGCTTACCGGGCTAAAGGTTAGCATGTTTAAAATACGTAAGTCGTTTTGTTCATCAAATTTAAGTAGATAACTCATCAGTTGTTGGCATCAGAGCCATAATTTTTGAGATAGTTATTAAAACTGTTTAAAGGTTGTCAAACGTTGTTTCTCGTTGTATATCCTTTAATTCTAGAGTTAAATTGATACATAACGTGTACGAATTTGTTTAACGCATTTGTTTTGGTTACTCGACGTCTCCGTTCTCGTGTAGCCTACATATTGCGATTTTTTTTTTAATTTGCTTACCGGGCTAAAGGTTAGCATGCTTAAAATACGTAAGTCGTTTTGTTCAACAAATTTGAGTAGATAACTCATCAGTTGTTTGCATCAGAGCGATAATTTTTGAGATAGTTATTAAAACTGTTTAAAGGTTGTCAAACGTTGTTTCTCGTTGTATATCCTTTAATTCTAGAGTTAAATTGATAAATAACGTGTACGAATTTGTTTAACGCATTTGTTTTGGTTACTCGACGTCTCCGTTCTCGTGTAGCCTACATATTGCGTTTTTTTTTTTAATTTGCTTACCGGGCTAAAGGTTAGCATGTTTAAAATACGTAAGTCGTTTTGTTCAACAAATTTGAGTAGATAACTCATCAGTTGTTTGCATCAGAGCGATAATTTTTGAGATAGTTATTAAAACTGTTTAAAGGTTGTCAAACGTTGTTTCTCGTTGTATATCCTTTAATTCTAGAGTTAAATTGATAAATAACGTGTACGAATTTGTTTAACGCATTTGTTTTGGTTACTCGACGTCTCCGTTCTCGTGTAGCCTACATATTGCGTTTTTTTTTAAATTTGCTTACCGGGCTAAAGGTTAGCATGTTTAAAATACGTAAGTCGTTTTGTTCAACAAATTTGAGTAGATAACTCATCAGTTGTTTGCATCAGAGCGATAATTTTTGAGATAGTTATTAAAACTGTTTAAAGGTTGTCAAACGTTGTTTCTCGTTGTATATCCTTTAATTCTAGAGTTAAATTGATAAATAACGTGCACGAATTTGTTTAACGCATTTGTTTTGGTTACTCGACGTCTCCGTTCTCGTGTAGCCTACATATTGCGTTTTTTTTTAATTTGCTTACCGGGCTAAAGGTTAGCATGTTTAAAATACGTAAGTCGTTTTGTTCATCAAATTTAAGTAGATAACTCATCAGTTGTTGGCATCAGAGCCATAATTTTTGAGATAGTTATTAAAACTGTTTAAAGGTTGTCAAACGTTGTTTCTCGTTGTATATCCTTTAATTCTAGAGTTAAATTGATACATAACGTGTACGAATTTGTTTAACGCATTTGTTTTGGTTACTCGACGTCTCCGTTCTCGTGTAGCCTACATATTGCGTTTTTTTTTTTTAATTTGCTTACCGGGGTAAAGGTTAGCATGTTTAAAATACGTAAGTCGTTTTGTTCAACAAATTTGAGTAGATAACTCATCAGTTGTTTGCATCAGAGCGATAATTTTTGAGATAGTTATTAAAACTGTTTAAAGGTTGTCAAACGTTGTTTCTCGTTGTATATCCTTTAATTCTAGAGTTAAATTGATAAATAACGTGTACGAATTTGTTTAACGCATTTGTTTTGGTTACTCGACGTCTCCGTTCTCGTGTAGCCTACATATTGCGTTTTTTTTTTAATTTGCTTACCGGGCTAAAGGTTAGCATGTTTAAAATACGTAAGTCGTTTTGTTCAACAAATTTGAGTAGATAACTCATCAGTTGTTTGCATCAGAGCGATAATTTTTGAGATAGTTATTAAAACTGTTTAAAGGTTGTCAAACGTTGTTTCTCGTTGTATATCCTTTAATTCTAGAGTTAAATTGATAAATAACGTGTACGAATTTGTTTAACGCATTTGTTTTGGTTACTCGACGTCTCCGTTCTCGTGTAGCCTACATATTGCGTTTTTTTTTAAATTTGCTTACCGGGCTAAAGGTTAGCATGTTTAAAATACGTAAGTCGTTTTGTTCATCAAATTTAAGTAGATAACTCATCAGTTGTTTGCATCAGAGCGATAATTTTTGAGATAGTTAAACGTTGTTTCTCGTTGTATATCCTTTAATTCTAGAGTTAAATTGATAAATAACGTGTACGAATTTGTTTAACGCATTTGTTTTGGTTACTCGACGTCTCCGTTCTCGTGTAGCCTACATATTGCGTTTTTTTTAATTTGCTTACCGGGCTAAAGGTTAGCATGTTTAAAATACGTAAGTTGTTTTGTTCATCAAATTTAAGTAGATAACTCATCAGTTGTTGGCATCAGAGCCATAATTTTTGAGATAGTTATTAAAACTGTTTAAAGGTTGTCAAACGTTGTTTCTCGTTGTATATCCTTTAATTCTAGAGTTAAATTGATACATAACGTGTACGAATTTGTTTAACGCATTTGTTTTGGTTACTCGACGTCTCCGTTCTCGTGTAGCCTACATATTGCGATTTTTTTTTTAATTTGCTTACCGGGCTAAAGGTTAGCATGCTTAAAATACGTAAGTCGTTTTGTTCAACAAATTTGAGTAGATAACTCATCAGTTGTTTGCATCAGAGCGATAATTTTTGAGATAGTTATTAAAACTGTTTAAAGGTTGTCAAACGTTGTTTCTCGTTGTATATCCTTTAATTCTAGAGTTAAATTGATAAATAACGTGTACGAATTTGTTTAACGCATTTGTTTTGATTACTCGACGTCTCCGTTCTCGTGTAGCCTACATATTGCGTTTTTTTTTTAATTTGCTTACCGGGCTAAAGGTTAGCATGTTTAAAATACGTAAGTCGTTTTGTTCATCATATTTAAGTAGATAACTCATCAGTTGTTTGCATCAGAGCGATAATTTTTGAGATAGTTATCAAAACTGTTTAAAGGTTGTCAAACGTTGTTTCTCGTTGTATATCCTTTAATTCTAGAGTTAAATTGATAAATAACGTGTACGAATTTGTTTAACGCATTTGTTTTGGTTACTCGACGTCTCCGTTCTCGTGTAGCCTACATATTGCGTTTTTTTTTTAATTTGCTTACCGGGCTAAAGGTTAGCATGCTTAAAATACGTAAGTCGTTTCGTTCAACAAATTTAAGTAGATAACTCATCATTTATTTGCATCAGAGCGACAATTTTTGAGATAATTATTAAAACTGTTTAAAGGTTGTCAAACGTTGTTTCTCGTTGTATATCCTTTAATTCTAGAGTTAAATTGATAAATAACGTGTACGAATTTGTTTAACGCATTTGTTTTGGTTACTCGATGTCTCCGTTCTCGTGTAGCCTACATATTGCGTTTTTTTTTTTAATTTGCTTACCGGGCTAAAGGTTAGCATGCTTAAAATACGTAAGTCGTTTTGTTCAACAAATTTAAGTAGATAACTCATCAGTTGTTTGCATCAGAGCGATAATTTTTGAGATAGTTATTAAAACTGTTTAAAGGTTGTCAAACGTTGTTTCTCGTTGTATATCCTTTAATTCTAGAGTTAAATTGATAAATAACGTGTACGAATTTGTTTAACGCATTTGTTTTGGTTACTCGACGTCTCCGTGTAAGTCGTTTTGTTCATCATATTTAAGTAGATAACTCATCAGTTGTTTGCATCAGAGCGATAATTTTTGAGATAGTTATTAAAACTGTTTAAAGGTTGTCAAACGTTGTTTCTCGTTGTATATCCTTTAATTCTAGAGTTAAATTGATAAATAACGTGTACGAATTTGTTTAACGCATTTGTTTTGGTTACTCGACGTCTCCGTTCTCGTGTAGCCTACATATTGCGTTTTTTTTTTAATTTGCTTACCGGGCTAAATGTTAGCATGTTTAAAATACGTAAGTCGTTTTGTTCAACAAATTTGAGTAGATAACTCATCAGTTGTTTGCATCAGAGCGATAATTTTTGAGATAGTTATTAAAACTGTTTAAAGGTTGTCAAACGTTGTTTCTCGTTGTATATCATTTAATTCTAGAGTTAAATTGATAAATAACGTGTACGAATTTGTTTAACGAATTTGTTTTGGTTACTCGACGTCTCCGTTCTCGTGTAGCCTACATATTGCGTTTTTTTTAATTTGCTTACCGGGCTAAAGGTTAGCATGTTTAAAATACGTAAGTTGTTTTGTTCATCAAATTTGAGTAGATAACTCATCAGTTGTTTGCATCAGAGCGATAATTTTTGAGATAGTTATTAAAACTGTTTAAAGGTTGTCAAACGTTGTTTCTCGTTGTATATCCTTTAATTCTAGAGTTAAATTGATAAATAACGTGTACGAATTTGTTTAACGCATTTGTTTTGGTTACTCGACGTCTCCGTTCTCGTGTAGCCTACATATTGCGTTTTTTTTAATTTGCTTACCGGGCTAAAGGTTAGCATGTTTAAAATACGTAAGTTGTTTTGTTCATCAAATTTAAGTAGATAACTCATCAGTTGTTGGCATCAGAGCCATAATTTTTGAGATAGTTATTAAAACTGTTTAAAGGTTGTCAAACGTTGTTTCTCGTTGTATATCCTTTAATTCTAGAGTTAAATTGATACATAACGTGTACGAATTTGTTTAACGCATTTGTTTTGGTTACTCGACGTCTCCGTTCTCGTGTAGCCTACATATTGCGATTTTTTTTTTTAATTTGCTTACCGGGCTAAAGGTTAGCATGCTTAAAATATGTAAGTCGTTTTGTTCAACAAATTTGAGTAGATAACTCATCAGTTGTTTGCATCAGAGCGATAATTTTTGAGATAGTTATTAAAACTGTTTAAAGGTTGTCAAACGTTGTTTCTCGTTGTATATCCTTTAATTCTAGAGTTAAATTGATAAATAACGTGTACGAATTTGTTTAACGCATTTGTTTTGATTACTCGACGTCTCCGTTCTCGTGTAGCCTACATATTGCGTTTTTTTTTTAATTTGCTTACCGGGCTAAAGGTTAGCATGTTTAAAATACGTAAGTCGTTTTGTTCATCATATTTAAGTAGATAACTCATCAGTTGTTTGCATCAGAGCGATAATTTTTGAGATAGTTATCAAAACTGTTTAAAGGTTGTCAAACGTTGTTTCTCGTTGTATATCCTTTAATTCTAGAGTTAAATTGATAAATAACGTGTACGAATTTGTTTAACGCATTTGTTTTGGTTACTCGACGTCTCCGTTCTCGTGTAGCCTACATATTGCGTTTTTTTTTAATTTGCTTACCGGGCTAAAGGTTAGCATGCTTAAAATACGTAAGTCGTTTCGTTCAACAAATTTAAGTAGATAACTCATCATTTATTTGCATCAGAGCGACAATTTTTGAGATAATTATTAAAACTGTTTAAAGGTTGTCAAACGTTGTTTCTCGTTGTATATCCTTTAATTCTAGAGTTAAATTGATAAATAACGTGTACGAATTTGTTTAACGCATTTGTTTTGGTTACTCGATGTCTCCGTTCTCGTGTAGCCTACATATTGCGTTTTTTTTTTTAATTTGCTTACCGGGCTAAAGGTTAGCATGCTTAAAATACGTAAGTCGTTTTGTTCAACAAATTTAAGTAGATAACTCATCAGTTGTTTGCATCAGAGCGATAATTTTTGAGATAGTTATTAAAACTGTTTAAAGGTTGTCAAACGTTGTTTCTCGTTGTATATCCTTTAATTCTAGAGTTAAATTGATAAATAACGTGTACGAATTTGTTTAACGCATTTGTTTTGGTTACTCGACGTCTCCGTTCTCGTGTAGCCTACATATTGCGTTTTTTTTTTAATTTGCTTACCGGGCTAAAGGTTAGCATGTTTAAAATACGTAAGTCGTTTTGTTCATCATATTTAAGTAGATAACTCATCAGTTGTTTGCATCAGAGCGATAATTTTTGAGATAGTTATTAAAACTGTTTAAAGGTTGTCAAACGTTGTTTCTCGTTGTATATCCTTTAATTCTAGAGTTAAATTGATAAATAACGTGTACGAATTTGTTTAACGCATTTGTTTTGGTTACTCGACGTCTCCGTTCTCGTGTAGCCTACATATTGCGTTTTTTTTTAATTTGCTTACCGGGCTAAATGTTAGCATGTTTAAAATACGTAAGTCGTTTTGTTCAACAAATTTGAGTAGATAACTCATCAGTTGTTTGCATCAGAGCGATAATTTTTGAGATAGTTATTAAAACTGTTTAAAGGTTGTCAAACGTTGTTTCTCGTTGTATATCATTTAATTCTAGAGTTAAATTGATAAATAACGTGTACGAATTTGTTTAACGAATTTGTTTTGGTTACTCGACGTCTCCGTTCTCGTGTAGCCTACATATTGCGTTTTTTTTTTAATTTGCTTACCGGGCTAAAGGTTAGCATGTTTAAAATACGTAAGTCGTTTTGTTCATCAAATTTAAGTAGATAACTCATCAGTTGTTGGCATCAGAGCCATAATTTTTGAGATAGTTATCAAAACTGTTTAAAGGTTGTCAAACGTTGTTTCTCGTTGTATATCCTTTAATTCTAGAGTTAAATTGATACATAACGTGTACGAATTTGTTTAACGCATTTGTTTTGGTTACTCGACGTCTCCGTTCTCGTGTAGCCTACATATTGCGTTTTTTTTTAATTTGCTTACCGGGCTAAAGGTTAGCATGTTTAAAATACGTAAGTCGTTTTGTTCAACAAATTTGAGTAGATAACTCATCAGTTGTTTGCATCAGAGCGATAATTTTTGAGATAGTTATTAAAACTGTTTAAAGGTTGTCAAACGTTGTTTCTCGTTGTATATCCTTTAATTCTAGAGTTAAATTGCTAAATAACGTGTACGAATTTGTTTAACGCATTTGTTTTGGTTACTCGACGTCTCCGTTCTCGTGTAGCCTACATATTGCGTTTTTTTTTAATTTGCTTACAGGGCTAAAGGTTAGCATGTTTAACATACGTAAGTCGTTTTGTTCATCAAAATTAAGTAGATAACTCATCAGTTGTTGGCATCAGAGCCATAATTTTTGAGATAGTTATTAAAACTGTTTAAAGGTTGTCAAACGTTGTTTCTCGTTGTATATCCTTTAATTCTAGAGTTAAATTGATACATAACGTGTACGAATTTGTTTAACGCATTTGTTTTGGTTACTCGACGTCTCCGTTCTCGTGTAGCCTACATATTGCGTTTTTTTTTTTTAATTTGCTTACCGGTGTAAAGGTTAGCATGTTTAAAATACGTAAGTCGTTTTGTTCAACAAATTTGAGTAGATAACTCATCAGTTGTTTGCATCAGAGCGATAATTTTTGAGATAGTTATTAAAACTGTTTAAAGGTTGTCAAACGTTGTTTCTCGTTGTATATCCTTTAATTCTAGAGTTAAATTGATAAATAACGTGTACGAATTTGTTTAACGCATTTGTTTTGGTTACTCGACGTCTCCGTTCTCGTGTAGCCTACATATTGCGTTTTTTTTTTAATTTGCTTACCGGGCTAAAGGTTAGCATGTTTAAAATACGTAAGTCGTTTTGTTCAACAAATTTGAGTAGGTAACTCATCAGTTGTTTGCATCAGAGCGATAATTTTTGAGATAGTTATTAAAACTGTTTAAAGGTTGTCAAACGTTGTTTCTCGTTGTATATCCTTTAATTCTAGAGTTAAATTGATAAATAACGTGTACGAATTTGTTTAACGCATTTGTTTTGGTTACTCGACGTCTCCGTTCTCGTGTAGCCTACATATTGCGTTTTTTTTTTAAATTTGCTTACCGGGCTAAAGGTTAGCATGTTTAAAATACGTAAGTCGTTTTGTTCATCAAATTTAAGTAGATAACTCATCAGTTGTTTGCATCAGAGCGATAATTTTTGAGATAGTTATTAAAACTGTTTAAAGGTTGTCAAACGTTGTTTCTCGTTGTATATCCTTTAATTCTAGAGTTAAATTGATAAATAACGTGTACGAATTTGTTTAACGCATTTGTTTTGGTTACTCGACGTCTCCGTTCTCGTGTAGCCTACATATTGCGTTTTTTTTTAATTTGCTTACCGGGCTAAATGTTAGCATGTTTAAAATACGTAAGTCGTTTTGTTCATCAAATTTAAGTAGATAACTCATCAGTTGTTGGCATCAGAGCCATAATTTTTGAGATAGTTATTAAAACTGTTTAAAGGTTGTCAAACGTTGTTTCTCGTTGTATATCCTTTAATTCTAGAGTTAAATTGATACATAACGTGTACGAATTTGTTTAACGCATTTGTTTTGGTTACTCGACGTCTCCGTTCTCGTGTAGCCTACATATTGCGATTTTTTTTTAATTTGCTTACCGGGCTAAAGGTTAGCATGCTTAAAATACGTAAGTCGTTTTGTTCAACAAATTTGAGTAGATAACTCATCAGTTGTTTGCATCAGAGCGATAATTTTTGAGATAGTTATTAAAACTGTTTAAAGGTTGTCAAACGTTGTTTCTCGTTGTATATCCTTTAATTCTAGAGTTAAATTGATAAATAACGTGTACGAATTTGTTTAACGCATTTGTTTTGCTTACTAGACGTCTCCGTTCTCGTGTAGCCTACATATTGCGTTTTTTTTAAATTTGCTTACCGGGCTAAAGGTTAGCATGCTTAAAATACGTAAGTCGTTTTGTTCAACAAATTTAAGTAGATAACTCATCAGTTGTTTGCATCAGAGCGACAATTTTTGAGATAATTATTAAAACTGTTTAAAGGTTGTCAAACGTTGCTTCTCGTTGTATATCCTTTAATTCTAGAGTTAAATTGATAAATAACGTGTACGAATTTGTTTAACGCATTTGTTTTGGTTACTCGATGTCTCCGTTCTCGTGTAGCCTACATATTGCGTTTTTTTTTTAATTTGCTTACCGGGCTAAAGGTTAGCATGCTTAAAATACGTAAGTCGTTTTGTTCAACAAATTTAAGTAGATAACTCATCAGTTGTTTGCATCACAGCGATAATTTTTGAGATAGTTATTAAAACTGTTTAAAGGTTGTCAAACGTTGTTTCTCGTTGTATATCCTTTAATTCTAGAGTTAAATTGATAAATAACGTGTACGAATTTGTTTAACGCATTTGTTTTGGTTACTCGACGTCTCCGTTCTCGTGTAGCCTACATATTGCGTTTTTTTTTTTAATTTGCTTACCGGGCTAAAGGTTAGCATGTTTAAAATACGTAAGTCGTTTTGTTCATCATATTTAAGTAGATAACTCATCAGTTGTTTGCATCAGAGCGATAATTTTTGAGATAGTTATTAAAACTGTTTAAAGGTTGTCAAACGTTGTTTCTCGTTGTATATCCTTTAATTCTAGAGTTAAATTGATAAATAACGTGTACGAATTTGTTTAACGCATTTGTTTTGGTTACTCGACGTCTCCGTTCTCGTGTAGCCTACATATTGCGTTTTTTTTTTTAATTTGCTTACCGGGCTAAAGGTTAGCATGTTTAAAATACGTAAGTCGTTTTGTTCAACAAATTTGAGTAGATAACTCATCAGTTGTTTGCATCAGAGCGATAATTTTTGAGATAGTTATTAAAACTGTTTAAAGGTTGTCAAACGTTGTTTCTCGTTGTATATCCTTTAATTCTAGAGTTAAATTGATAAATAACGTGTACGAATTTGTTTAACGCATTTGTTTTGGTTACTCGACGTCTCCGTTCTCGTGTAGCCTACATATTGCGTTTTTTTTTAATTTGCTTACCGGGCTAAAGGTTAGCATGTTTAAAATACGTAAGTCGTTTTGTTCATCAAATTTAAGTAGATAACTCATCAGTTGTTGGCATCAGAGCCATAATTTTTGAGATAGTTATTAAAACTGTTTAAAGGTTGTCAAACGTTGTTTCTCGTTGTATATCCTTTAATTCTAGAGTTAAATTGATACATAACGTGTACGAATTTGTTTAACGCATTTGTTTTGGTTACTCGACGTCTCCGTTCTCGTGTAGCCTACATATTGCGTTTTTTTTTAATTTGCTTACCGGGCTAAAGGTTAGCATGTTTAAAATACGTAAGTCGTTTTGTTCAACAAATTTGAGTAGATAACTCATCAGTTGTTTGCATCAGAGCGATAATTTTTGAGATAGTTATTAAAACTGTTTAAAGGTTGTCAAACGTTGTTTCTCGTTGTATATCCTTTAATTCTAGAGTTAAATTGATAAATAACGTGTACGAATTTGTTTAACGCATTTGTTTTGGTTACTCGACGTCTCCGTTCTCGTGTAGCCTACATATTGCGTTTTTTTTTTTAATTTGCTTACCGGGCTAAAGGTTAGCATGTTTAAAATACGTAAGTCGTTTTGTTCAACAAATATGAGTAGATAACTCATCAGTTGTTTGCATCAGAGCGATAATTTTTGAGATAGTTATTAAAACTGTTTAAAGGTTGTCAAACGTTGTTTCTCGTTGTATATCCTTTAATTCTAGAGTTAAATTGATAAATAACGTGTACGAATTTGTTTAACGCATTTGTTTTGGTTACTCGACGTCTCCGTTCTCGTGTAGCCTACATATTGCGTTTTTTTTTTAAATTTGCTTACCGGGCTAAAGGTTAGCATGTTTAAAATACGTAAGTCGTTTTGTTCATCAAATTTAAGTAGATAACTCATCAGTTGTTTGCATCAGAGCGATAATTTTTGAGATAGTTATTAAAACTGTTTAAAGGTTGTCAAACGTTGTTTCTCGTTGTATATCCTTTAATTCTAGAGTTAAATTGATAAATAACGTGTACGAATTTGTTTAACGCATTTGTTTTGGTTACTCGACGTCTCCGTTCTCGTGTAGCCTACATATTGCGTTTTTTTTTTTAATTTGCTTACCGGGCTAAAGGTTAGCATGTTTAAAATACGTAAGTCGTTTTGTTCATCAAATTTAAGTAGATAACTCATCAGTTGTTTGCATCAGAGCGACAATTTTTGAGATAGTTATTAAAACTGTTTAAAGGTTGTCAAACGTTGTTTCTCGTTGTATATCCTTTAATTCTAGAGTTAAATTGATAAATAACGTGTACGAATTTGTTTAACGCATTTGTTTTGCTTACTCGACGTCTCCGTTCTCGTGTAGCCTACATATTGCGTTTTTTTTTTAAATTTGCTTACCGGGCTAAAGGTTAGCATGTTTAAAATACGTAAGTCGTTTTGTTCATCAAATTTAAGTAGATAACTCATCAGTTGTTGGCATCAGAGCCATAATTTTTGAGATAGTTATTAAAACTGTTTAAAGGTTGTCAAACGTTGTTTCTCGTTGTATATCCTTTAATTCTAGAGTTAAATTGATAAATAACGTGTACGAATTTGTTTAACGCATTTGTTTTGGTTACTCGACGTCTCCGTTCTCGTGTAGCCTACATATTGCGTTTTTTTTTAATTTGCTTACAGGGCTAAAGGTTAGCATGTTTAAAATACGTAAGTCGTTTTGTTCATCAAATTTAAGTAGATAACTCATCAGTTGTTGGCATCAGAGCCATAATTTTTGAGATAGTTATTAAAACTGTTTAAAGGTTGTCAAACGTTGTTTCTCGTTGTATATCCTTTAATTCTAGAGTTAAATTGATACATAACGTGTACGAATTTGTTTAACGCATTTGTTTTGGTTACTCGACGTCTCCGTTCTCGTGTAGCCTACATATTGCGTTTTTTTTTTAATTTGCTTACCGGGGTAAAGGTTAGCATGTTTAAAATACGTAAGTCGTTTTGTTCAACAAATTTGAGTAGATAACTCATCAGTTGTTTGCATCAGAGCGATAATTTTTGAGATAGTTATTAAAACTTTTTAAAGGTTGTCAAACGTTGTTTCTCGTTGTATATCCTTTAATTCTAGAGTTAAATTGATAAATAACGTGTACGAATTTGTTTAACGCATTTGTTTTGGTTACTCGACGTCTCCGTTCTCGTGTAGCCTACATATTGCGTTTTTTTTTTAATTTGCTTACCGGGCTAAAGGTTAGCATGTTTAAAATACGTAAGTCGTTTTGTTCAACAAATTTGAGTAGATAACTCATCAGTTGTTTGCATCAGAGCGATAATTTTTGAGATAGTTATTAAAACTGTTTAAAGGTTGTCAAACGTTGTTTCTCGTTGTATATCCTTTAATTCTAGAGTTAAATTGATAAATAACGTGTTCGAATTTGTTTAACGCATTTGTTTTGGTTACTCGACGTCTCCGTTCTCGTGTAGCCTACATATTGCGTTTTTTTTTTAAATTTGCTTACCGGGCTAAAGGTTAGCATGTTTAAAATACGTAAGTCGTTTTGTTCATCAAATTTAAGTAGATAACTCATCAGTTGTTTGCATCAGAGCGATAATTTATGAGATAGTTATTAAAACTGTTTAAAGGTTGTCAAACGTTGTTTCTCGTTGTATATCCTTTAATTCTAGAGTTAAATTGATAAATAACGTGTACGAATTTGTTTAACGCATTTGTTTTGGTTACTCGACGTCTCCGTTCTCGTATAGCCTACATATTGCGTTTTTTTTTAATTTGCTTACCGGGCTAAAGGTTAGCATGTTTAAAATACGTAAGTCGTTTTGTTCATCAAATTTAAGTAGATAACTCATCAGTTGTTGGTATCAGAGCCATAATTTTTGAGACAGTTATTAAAACTGTTTAAAGGTTGTCAAACGTTGTTTCTCGTTGTATATCCTTTAATTCTAGAGTTAAATTGATACATAACGTGTACGAATTTGTTTAACGCATTTGTTTTGGTTACTCGACGTCTCCGTTCTCGTGTAGCCTACATATTGCGATTTTTTTTTAATTTGCTTACCGGGCTAAAGGTTAGCATGCTTAAAATACGTAAGTCGTTTTGTTCAACAAATTTGAGTAGATAACTCATCAGTTGTTTGCATCAGAGCGATAATTTTTGAGATAGTTATTAAAACTGTTTAAAGGTTGTCAAACGTTGTTTCTCGTTGTATATCCTTTAATTCTAGAGTTAAATTGATAAATAACGTGTACGAATTTGTTTAACGCATTTGTTTTGGTTACTCGACGTCTCCGTTCTCGTGTAGCCTACATATTGCGTTTTTTTTTTAATTTGCTTACCGGGCTAAAGGTTAGCATGTTTAAAATACGTAAGTCGTTTTGTTCATCATATTTAAGTAGATAACTCATCAGTTGTTTGCATCAGAGCGATAATTTTTGAGATAGTTATTAAAACTGTTTAAAGGTTGTCAAACGTTGTTTCTCGTTGTATATCCTTTAATTCTAGAGTTAAATTGATAAATAACGTGTACGAATTTGTTTAACGCATTTGTTTTGGTTACTCGACGTCTCCGTTCTCGTGTAGCCTACATATTGCGTTTTTTTTTTAATTTGCTTACTGGGCTAAAGGTTAGCATGTTTAAAATACGTAAGTCGTTTTGTTCATCAAATTTAAGTAGATAACTCATCAGTTGTTGGCATCAGAGCCATAATTTTTGAGATAGTTATTAAAACTGTTTAAAGGTTGTCAAACGTTGTTTCTCGTTGTATATCCTTTAATTCTAGAGTTAAATTGATACATAACGTGTACGAATTTGTTTAACGCATTTGTTTTGGTTACTCGACGTCTCCGTTCTCGTGTAGCCTACATATTGCGTTTTTTTTTAATTTGCTTACCGGGCTAAAGGTTAGCATGTTTAAAATACGTAAGTCGTTTTGTTCAACAAATTTGAGTAGATAACTCATCAGTTGTTTGCATCAGAGCGATAATTTTTGAGATAGTTATTAAAACTGTTTAAAGGTTGTCAAACGTTGTTTCTCGTTGTATATCCTTTAATTCTAGAGTTAAATTGATAAATAACGTGTACGAATTTGTTTAACGCATTTGTTTTGGTTACTCGACGTCTCCGTTCTCGTGTACCCTACATATTGCGTTTTTTTTTTAATTTGCTTACCGGGCTAAAGGTTAGCATGTTTAAAATACGTAAGTCGTTTTGTTCAACAAATTTGAGTAGATAACTCATCAGTTGTTTGCATCAGAGCGATAATTTTTGAGATAGTTATTAAAACTGTTTAAAGGTTGTCAAACGTTGTTTCTCGTTGTATATCCTTTAATTCTAGAGTTAAATTGATAAATAACGTGTACGAATTTGTTTAACGCATTTGTTTTGGTTACTCGACGTCTCCGTTCTCGTGTAGCCTACATATTGCGTTTTTTTTTTAAATTTGCTTACCGGGCTAAAGGTTAGCATGTTTAAAATACGTAAGTCGTTTTGTTCATCAAATTTAAGTAGATAACTCATCAGTTGTTTGCATCAGAGCGATAATTTTTGAGATAGTTATTAAAACTGTTTAAAGGTTGTCAAACGTTGTTTCTCGTTGTATATCCTTTAATTCTAGAGTTAAATTGATAAATAACGTGTACGAATTTGTTTAACGCATTTGTTTTGGTTACTCGACGTCTCCGTTCTCGTGTAGCCTACATATAGCGTTTTTTTTTTAATTTGCTTACCGGGCTAAAGGTTAGCATGTTTAAAATACGTAAGTCGTTTTGTTCATCAAATTTAAGTAGATAACTCATCAGTTGTTTGCATCAGAGCGACAATTTTTGAGATAGTTATTAAAACTGTTTAAAGGTTGTCAAACGTTGTTTCTCGTTGTATATCCTTTAATTCTAGAGTTAAATTGATAAATAACGTGTACGAATTTGTTTAACGCATTTGTTTTGGTTACTCGACGTCTCCGTTCTCGTGTAGCCTACATATTGCGTTTTTTTTTAAACTTGCTTACCGGGCTAAAGGTTAGCATGTTTAAAATACGTAAGTCGTTTTGTTCATCAAATTTAAGTAGATAACTCATCAGTTGTTTGCATCAGAGCGATAATTTTTGAGATAGTTATTAAAACTGTTTAAAGGTTGTCAAACGTTGTTTCTCGTTGTATATCCTTTAATTCTAGAGTTAAATTGATAAATAATGTGTACGAATTTGTTTAACGCATTTGTTTTGGTTACTCGACGTCTCCGTTCTCGTGTAGCCTACATATTGCGTTTTTTTTTAATGTGCTTACCGGGCTAAAGGTTAGCATGTTTAAAATACGTAAGTCGTTTTGTTCATCAAATTTAAGTAGATAACTCATCAGTTGTTGGCATCAGAGCCATAATTTTTGAGATAGTTATTAAAACTGTTTAAAGGTTGTCAAACGTTGTTTCTCGTTGTATATCCTTTAATTCTAGAGTTAAATTGATACATAACGTGTACGAATTTGTTTAACGCATTTGTTTTGGTTACTCGACGTCTCCGTTCTCGTGTAGCCTACATATTTCGATTTTTTTTTAATTTGCTTACCGGGCTAAAGGTTAGCATGCTTAAAATACGTAAGTCGTTTTGTTCAACAAATTTGAGTAGATAACTCATCAGTTGTTTGCATCAGAGCGATAATTTTTGAGATAGTTATTAAAACTGTTTAAAGGTTGTCAAACGTTGTTTCTCGTTGTATATCCTTTAATTCTAGAGTTAAATTGATAAATAACGTGTACGAATTTGTTTAACGCATTTGTTTTGGTTACTCGACGTCTCCGTTCTCGTGTAGCCTACATATTGCGTTTTTTTTTTAATTTGCTTACCGGGCTAAAGGTTAGCATGTTTAAAATACGTAAGTCGTTTTGTTCATCATATCTAAGTAAATAACTCATCAGTTGTTTGCATCAGAGCGATAATTTTTGAGATAGTTATTAAAACTGTTTAAAGGTTGTCAAACGTTATTTCTCGTTGTATATCCTTTAATTCTAGAGTTAAATTGATAAATAACGTGTACGAATTTGTTTAACGCATTTGTTTTGGTTACTCGACGTCTCCGTTCTCGTGTAGCCTACATATTGCGTTTTTTTTAATTTGCTTACCGGGCTAAAGGTTAGCATGCTTAAAATACGTAAGTCGTTTTGTTCAACAAATTTAAGTAGATAACTCATCAGTTGTTTGCATCAGAGCGACAATTTTTGAGATAATTATTAAAACTGTTTAAAGGTTGTCAAACGTTGTTTCTCGTTGTATATCCTTTAATTCTAGAGTTAAATTGATAAATAACGTGTACGAATTTGTTTAACGCATTTGTTTTGGTTACTCGATGTCTCCGTTCTCGTGTAGCCTACATATTGCGTTTTTTTTTAATTTGCTTACCGGGCTAAAGGTTAGCATGCTTAAAATACGTAAGTCGTTTTGTTCAACCAATTTAAGTAGATAACTCATCAGTTGTTTGCATCAGAGCGATCATTTTTGAGATAGTTATTAAAACTGTTTAAAGGTTGTCAAACGTTGTTTCTCGTTGTATATCCTTTAATTCTAGAGTTAAATTGATAAATAACGTGTACGAATTTGTTTAACGCATTTGTTTTGGTTACTCGACGTCTCCGTTCTCGTGTAGCCTACATATTGCGTTTTTTTTTTAATTTGCTTACCGGGCTAAAGGTTAGCATGTTTAAAATACGTAAGTCGTTTTGTTCATCATATTTAAGTAGATAACTCATCAGTTGTTTGCATCAGAGCGATAATTTTTGAGATAGTTATTAAAACTGTTTAAAGGTTGTCAAACGTTGTTTCTCGTTGTATATCCTTTAATTCTAGAGTTAAATTGATAAATAACGTGTACGAATTTGTTTAACGCATTTGTTTTGGTTACTCGACGTCTCCGTTCTCGTGTAGCCTACATATTGCGTTTTTTTTTTTAATTTGCTTACCGGGCTAAAGGTTAGCATGTTTAAAATACGTAAGTCGTTTTGTTCATCATATTTAAGTAGATAACTCATCAGTTGTTTGCATCAGAGCGATAATTTTTGAGATAGTTATTAAAACTGTTTATAGGTTGTCAAACGTTGTTTCTCGTTGTATATCCTTTAATTCTAGAGTTAAATTGATAAATAACGTGTACGAATTTGTTTAACGCATTTGTTTTGGTTACTCGACGTCTCCGTTCTCGTGTAGCCTACATATTGCGTTTTTTTTTTTAATTTGCTTACCGGGCTAAAGGTTAGCATGCTTAAAATACGTAAGTCGTTTTGTTCAACAAATTTAAGTAGATAACTCATCAGTTGTTTGCATCAGAGCGATAATTTTTGAGATAGTTATTAAAACTGTTTAAAGGTTGTCAAACGCTGTTTCTCATTGTATATCCTTTAATTCTAGAGTTAAATTGATATATAACGTGTACGAATTTGTTTAACGCATTTGTTTTGGTTACTCGACGTCTCCGTTCTCGTGTAGCCTACATATTGCGTTTTGTTTTTAATTTGCTTACCGGGCTAAAGGTTAGCATGTTTAAAATACGTAAGTCGTTTTGTTCATCATATTTAAGTAGATAACTCATCAGTTGTTTGCATCAGATCGATAATTTTTGAGATAGTTATTAAAACTGTTTAAAGGTTGTCAAACGTTGTTTCTCGTTGTATATCCTTTAATTCTAGAGTTAAATTGATAAATAACGTGTACGAATTTGTTTAACGCATTTGTTTTGGTTACTCGACGTCTCCGTTCTCGTGTAGCCTACATATTGCGTTTTTTTTTTTAATTTGCTTACCGGGCTAAAGGTTAGCATGTTTAAAATACGTAAGTCGTTTTGTTCATCAAATTTAAGTAGATAACTCATCAGTTGTTTGCATCAGAGCGACAATTTTTGAGATAGTTATTAAAACTGTTTAAAGGTTGTCAAACGTTGTTTCTCGTTGTATATCCTTTAATTCTAGAGTTAAATTGATAAATAACGTGTACGAATTTGTTTAACGCATTTGTTTTGGTTACTCGACGTCTCCGTTCTCGTGTAGCCTACATATTGCGTTTTTTTTAAATTTGCTTACCGGGCTAAAGGTTAGCATGTTTAAAATACGTAAGTCGTTTTGTTCAACAAATTTAAGTAGATAACTCATCAGTTGTTTGCATCAGAGCGACAATTTTTGAGATAGTTATTAAAACTGTTTAAAGGTTGTCGAACGTTGTTTCTCGTTGTATATCCTTTAATTCTAAAGTTAAATTGATAAATAACGTGTACGAATTTGTTTAACGCATTTGTTTTGGTTACTCGACGTCTCCGTTCTCGTGTAGCCTACATATTGCGTTTTTTTTTTAATTTGCTTACCGGGCTAAAGGTTAGCATGCTTAAAATACGTAAGTCGTTTTGTTCAACAAATTTAAGTAGATAACTCATCAGTTGTTTGCATCAGAGCGACAATTTTTGAGATAGTTATTAAAACTGTTTAAAGGTTGTCAAACGTTGTTTCTCGTTGTATATCCTTTAATTCTAGAGTTAAATTGATAAATAACGTGTACGAATTTGTTTAACGCATTTGTTTTGGTTACTCGACGTCTCCGTTCTCGTGTAGCCTACATATTGCGTTTTTTTTTAAATTTGCTTACCGGGCTAAAGGTTAGCAAGTTTAAAATACGTAAGTCGTTTTGTTCATCAAATTTAAGTAGATAACTCATCAGTTGTTTGCATCAGAGCGATAATTTTTGAGATAGTTATTAAAACTGTTTAAAGGTTGTCAAACGTTGTTTCTCGTTGTATATCCTTTAATTCTAGAGTGAAATTGATAAATAACGTGTACGAATTTGTTTAGCGCATTTGTTTTGGTTACTCGACGTCTCCGTTCTCGTGTAGCCTACATATTGCGTTTTTTTGTTTAATTTGTTTACCGGGCTAAAGGTTAGCATGTTTAAAATTCGTAAGTCGTTTTGTTCATCAAATTTAAGTAGATAACTCATCAGTTGTTTGCATCAGAGCGACAATTTTTGAGATAGTTATTAAAACTGTTTAAAGGTTGCAAACGTTGTTTCTCGTTGTATATCCTTTAATTCTAGAGTTAAATTGATAAATAACGTGTACGAATTTGTTTAACGCATTTGTTTTGGTTACTCGACGTCTCCGTTCTCGTGTAGCCTACATATTGCGTTTTTTTTTTAATTTGCTTACCGGGCTAAAGGTTAGCATGTTTAAAATACGTAAGTCGTTTTGTTCATCAAATTTAAGTAGATAACTCATCAGTTGTTTGCATCAGAGCGACAATTTTTGAGATAGTTATTAAAACTGTTTGAAGGTTGTCAAACGTTGTTTCTCGTTGTATATCCTTTAATTCTAGAGTTAAATTGATAAATAACGTGTACGAATTTGTTTAACGCATTTGTTTTGGTTACTCGACGTCTCCGTTCTCGTGTAGCCTACATATTGCGTTTTTTTTTTTAATTTGCATACCGGGCTAAAGGTTAGCATGTTTAAAATACGTAAGTCGTTTTGTTCATCAAATTTAAGTAGATAACTCATCAGTTGTTTGCATCAGAGCGACAATTTTTGAGATAGTTATTAAAACTGTTTAAAGGTTGTCAAACGTTGTTTCTCGTTGTATATCCTTTAATTCTAGAGTTAAATTGATAAATAACGTGTACGAATTTGTTTAACGCATTTGTTTTGGTTACTCGACGTCTCCGTTCTCGTGTAGCCTACATATTGCGTTTTTTTTTAATTTGCTTACCGGGCTAAAGGTTAGCATGTTTAAAATACGTAAGTCGTTTTGTTCATCATATTTAAGTAGATAACTCATCAGTTGTTTGCATCAGAGCGATAATTTTTGAGATAGTTATTAAAACTGTTTAAAGGTTGTCAAACGTTGTTTCTCGTTGTATATCCTTTAATTCTAGAGTTAAATTGATAAATAACGTGTACGAATTTGTTTAACGCATTTGTTTTGGTTACTCGACGTCTCCGTTCTCGTGTAGCCTACATATTGGGTTTTTTTTTAATTTGCTTACCGGGCTAAAGGTTAGCATGCTTAAAATACGTAAGTCGTTTTGTTCAACAAATTTAAGTAGATAACTCATCAGTTGTTTGCATCAGAGCGACAATTTTTGAGATAGTTATTAAAACTGTTTAAAGGTTGTCAAACGTTGTTTCTCGTTGTATATCCTTTAATTCTAAAGTTAAATTGATAAATAACGTGTACGAATTTGTTTAACGCATTTGTTTTGGTTACTCGACGTCTCCGTTCTCGTGTAGCCTACATATTGCGTTTTTTTTTTAATTTGCTTACCGGGCTAAAGGTTAGCATGTTTAAAATACGTAAGTCGTTTTGTTCATCAAATTTAAGTAGATAACTCATCAGTTGTTTGCATCAGAGCGACAATTTTTGAGATAGTTATTAAAACTGTTTAAAGGTTGTCAAACGTTGTTTCTCGTTGTATATCCTTTAATTCTAGAGTTAAATTGATAAATAACGTGTACGAATTTGTTTAACGCATTTGTTTTGGTTACTCGACGTCTCCGTTCTCGTGTAGCCTACATATTGCGTTTTTTTTTTTAATTTGCTTACCGGGCTAAAGGTTAGCATGTTTAAAATACGTAAGTCGTTTTGTTCAACAAATTTAAGTAGATAACTCATCAGTTGTTTGCATCAGAGCGACAATTTTTGAGATAGTTATTAAAACTGTTTAAAGGTTGTCAAACGTTGTTTCTCGTTGTATATCCTTTAATTCTAGAGTTAAATTGATAAATAACGTGTACGAATTTGTTTAACGCATTTGTTTTGGTTACTCGACGTCTCCGTTCTCGTGTAGCCTACATATTGCGTTTTTTTTTTAATTTGCATACCGGGCTAAAGGTTAGCATGCTTAAAATACGTAAGTCGTTTTGTTCATCAAATTTAAGTAGATAACTCATCAGTTGTTTGCATCAGAGCGATAATTTTTGAGATAGTTATTAAAACTGTTTAAAGGTTGTCAAACGTTGTTTCTCGTTGTATATCCTTTAATTGTAGAGTTAAATTGATAAATAACGTGTACGAATTTGTTTAACGCATTTGTTTTGGTTACTCGACGTCTCCGTTCTCGTGTAGCCTACATATTGCGTTTTTTTTTTAATTTGCTTACCGGGCTAAAGGTTAGCATGCTTAAAATACGTAAGTCGTTTTGTTCATCAAATTTAAGTAGATAACTCATCAGTTGTTTGCATCAGAGCGATAATTTTTGAGATAGTTATTAAAACTGTTTAAAGGTTGTCAAACGTTGTTTCTCGTTGTATATCCTTTAATTCTAGAGTTAAATTGATAAATAACGTGTACGAATTTGTTTAACGCATTTGGTTTGGTTACTCGACGTCTCCGTTCTCGTGTAGCCTACATATTGCGTTTTTTTTTTAATTTGCTTACCGGGCTAAAGGTTAGCATGCTTAAAATACGTAAGTCGTTTTGTTCAACAAATTTAAGTAGATAACTCATCAGTTGTTTGCATCAGAGCGACAATTTTTGAGATAGTTATTAAAACTGTTTAAAGGTTGTCAAACGTTGTTTCTCGTTGTATATCCTTTAATTCTAGAGTTAAATTGATAAATAACGTGTACGAATTTGTTTAACGCATTTGTTTTGGTTACTCGACGTCTCCGTTCTCGTGTAGCCTACATATTGCGTTTTTTTTTTAATTTGCTTACCGGGCTAAAGGTTAGCAAGTTTAAAATACGTAAGTCGTTTTGTTCATCAAATTTAAGTAGATAACTCATCAGTTGTTTGCATCAGAGCGATAATTTTTGAGATAGTTATTAAAACTGTTTAAAGGTTGTCAAACGTTGTTTCTCGTTGTATATCCTTTAATTCTAGAGTTAAATTGATAAATAACGTGTACGAATTTGTTTAGCGCATTTGTTTTGGTTACTCGACGTCTCCGTTCTCGTGTAGCCTACATATTGCGTTTTTTTGTTTAATTTGTTTACCGGGCTAAAGGTTAGCATGTTTAAAATTCGTAAGTCGTTTTGTTCATCAAATTTAAGTAGATAACTCATCAGTTGTTTGCATCAGAGCGACAATTTTTGAGATAGTTATTAAAACTGTTTAAAGGTTGCAAACGTTGTTTCTCGTTGTATATCCTTTAATTCTAGAGTTAAATTGATAAATAACGTGTACGAATTTGTTTAACGCATTTGTTTTGGTTACTCGACGTCTCCGTTCTCGTGTAGCCTACATATTGCGTTTTTTTTTTAATTTGCTTACCGGGCTAAAGGTTAGCATGTTTAAAATACGTAAGTCGTTTTGTTCATCAAATTTAAGTAGATAACTCATCAGTTGTTTGCATCAGAGCGACAATTTTTGAGATAGTTATTAAAACTGTTTAAAGGTTGTCAAACGTTGTTTCTCGTTGTATATCCTTAAATTCTAGAGTTAAATTGATAAATAACGTGTACGAATTTGTTTAACGCATTTGTTTTGGTTACTCGACGTCTCCGTTCTCGTGTAGCCTACATATTGCGTTTTTTTTTTAATTTGCTTACCGGGCTAAAGGCTAGCATGTTTAAAATACGTAAGTCGTTTTGTTCATCAAATTTAAGTAGATAACTCATCAGTTATTTGCATCAGAGAGATAATTTTTGAGATAGTTATTAAAACTGTTTAAAGGTTGTCAAACGTTGTTTCTCGTTGTATATCCTTTAATTCTAGAGTTAAATTGATAAATAACGTGTACGAATTTGTTTAACGCATTTGTTTTGGTTAATCGACGTCTCCGTTCTCGTGTAGCCTACATATTGCGTTTTTTTTTAAATTTGCTTACCGGGCTAAAGGTTATCATGCTTAAAATACGTAAGTGGTTTTGTTCAACAAATTTAAGTAGATAACTCATCAGTTGTTTGCATCAGAGCGATAATTTTTGAGATAGTTATTAAAACTGTTTAAAGGTTGTCAAACGTTGTTTCTCGTTGTATATCCTTTAATTCTAGAGTTAAATTGATAAATAACGTGTACGAATTTGTTTAACGCATTTGTTTTGGTTACTCGACGTCTCCGTTCTCGTGTAGCCTACATATTGCGTTTTTTTTTAATTTGCTTACCGGGCTAAAGGTTAGCATGTTTAAAATACGTAAGTCGTTTTGTTCATCATATTTAAGTAGATAACTCATCAGTTGTTTGCATCAGAGCGATAATTTTTGAGATAGTTATTAAAACTGTTTAAAGGTTGTCAAACGTTGTTTCTCGTTGTATATCCTTTAATTCTAGAGTTAAATTGATAAATAACGTGTACGAATTTGTTTAACGCATTTGTTTTGGTTACTCGACGTCTCCGTTCTCGTGTAGCCTACATATTGCGTTTTTTTTTAATTTGCTTACCGGGCTAAAGGTTAGCATGTTTAAAATTCGTAAGTCGTTTTGTTCATCAAATTTAAGTAGATAACTCATCAGTTGTTTGCATCAGAGCGATAATTTTTGAGATAGTTATTAAAACCGTTTAAAGGTTGTCAAACGTTGTTTCTCGTTGTATATCCTTTAATTCTAGAGTTAAATTGATAAATAACGTGTACGAATTTGTTTAACGCATTTGTTTTGGTTACTCGACGTCTCCGTTCTCGTGTAGCCTACATATTGCGTTTTTTTTTTAATTTGTTTACCGGGCTAAAGGTTAGCATGTTTAAAATACGTAAGTCGTTTTGTTCAACAAATTTAAGTAGATAACTCATCAGTTGTTTGCATCAGAGCGACAATTTTTGAGATAGTTATTAAAACTGTTTAAAGGTTGTCAAACGTTGTTTCTCGTTGTATATGCTTTAATTCTAGAGTTAAATTTATAAATAACGTGTACGAATTTGTTTAACGTATTTGTTTTGGTTACTCGACGTCTCCGTTCTCGTGTAGCCTACATATTGCGTTTTTTTTTTAATTTGCTTACCGGGCTAAAGGTTAGCATGTTTAAAATACGTAAGTCGTTTTGTTCAACAAATTTGAGTAGATAACTCAGCAGTTGTTTGCATCAGAGCGACAATTTTTGAGATAGTTATTAAAACTGTTTAAAGGTTGTCAAACGTTGTTTCTCGTTGTATATCCTTTAATTCTAGAGTTAAATTGATAAATAACGTGTACGAATTTGTTTAACGCATTTGTTTTGGTTACTCGACGTCTCCGTTCTCGTGTAGCCTACATTGTTCGGCCGGTGTGCGTCTAATCCTGGAGAGGTGGGCGCACCGGGGTCGATCTCAGTGGGAATGTGGCGTGAGGAATAGAATAGACAAATAGGCGAGAATTTCTCGTTATAATAATAATGTTTTATTGAATATAAGTTCAAGATTTTGGTGACAATATTACCTGTATTGACTGTATTGTTGAAAAACGGCAGAGATCCTTGGCGGCGGATGTTAGCTGGTTGGCTGTTGAAATCAAAGAGGCCGGTTGTATAGCAAGCTACAACCGTTGACCCGCAAAATCCTCCGTTTTGGAGGGGAAAGGCACCCACACATCAACCCCGACATGCATATGCATGAGTGCTGACAAAAAGCACACATACACGTGCATGTACATGCATGCACATGCATGAGGGTGATGGTGTGGGTGGTTATAAATTAAGTCGAGTATCGATTTGCAGAGTTGCATTGGGGGGGTCGCAATCAGTTGCGGAAAAGTTAGGCATCCTGCCTAAACATGCCGGCCCCCTTGCGATACGCAACATCGTTTTCCGCCAATGACCTCCGCTGAAACGAGAAAAAATTAATGTAATACTTACACACTAAACTTAATCTAAATGAAGAGGTCGTCGGCGACGCAAAATGGCCGGGAATCCTTTCCGACTTGCCTAGCATGCCACCTAAGCTAGGATGATAAAAGTTAACGGTGATGAACAGATGTAAGTGAATATTTCTTGCCATTGAATTATACATAATTCTTAAATATAGAAATTCAGAATGTAATAGGTGTATAGTCGATGGCCAGTAAGGCTGGACGAAGAGGCCGAGGTCTCCGTTCCAGATTGGCACCATTTTTTTGTTATTCTGTGGTTTTTGTCGTTCCGGATGGAGAGGCCGAGGTCTCCATTCCAGATTTGCGGTTTTTTTGTTGGTTGGACGAAGAGGCAGAGGTCTCCGTTCCAGACTGGAGGGTTTTGAGGTTTTTCTGGGCTGGACGAAGAGGCCGAGGTCTCCGTTCCAGCGTATAACGTGGTCGTCTCGCTCTCAGGGCGACTGTGGCATTTTATGGATGTGCCAGGGCGAGTGGCCGTGAGGTTGGTTGGGTGATGCGCGTTTTCGCTGCAGCGCATGTATTTCGTCAGTTGTGTATTAGATTATTACCCTACAAAACCTACCCACGCCCATGCAAATGTGACTACGAATATAACCTATCACCGTAAAATGACTAGTCAACTGACGTGGAGTGACGAGAGCGTTTTTGCAAAGTAGTTAGTGCTGTGATTTCGAGCAGCTTATGTATTTCAACAAACCCAGCAAGATTGCGGTGTGTGGGAGATTGGAGCGGACGTGATTCCAAGCCACCCGCGCAAAATTACTTGGTTTCGTGATACGCGTGGGGTTTTATTAACAACCGTACGTTAAACTATATGACTAAACCGAGTTTAAAACGAACCGGAGAGGTTGACGACGGTATTGATTTAATTTTGTGCGACAGCTCATGACGAAGAGCGAACATCGTAATTAAATTGGAAAATGTACCTACTGCCGGTGCTTACATGCAGATTGGCGATGCGTTCTTCATGACGCGTTCTATCTGCACGTACCATTATGCGAAATGTACCATGCAACTCTGTCGTGTATTTCTTGGTTAGCTGACAGCTGGTATGGTGAATTTGTGGTGTGCGAGTATATATATACATATATGTATTTGCTTGCCCTTGAAACAAAAACTAGGTCACTGGGGTAGTAGCACACTAGGCCGGTAGAAAAGGTTGACTTTCCCAATTTCGGGACTTTGTCGTGTCGGGATTCTTTACTTTCGGGACTCGGATGGTTTTTGCACCGAGCTCTTATAATGACCTTTTGTGATATTTGTTGTTGAAAAACAACAAGTCCTGCCCCCCAGCCAGAAAACAGTACCCAAAAAAAACGGAAAGGGTAAAAAAAAACGACAACAAAAAATGTCTTTGTAAAAAAAAAATGTTAAATTTTTTGTGCAAGGAGAGGTTTGTTTTTGTTTTGTTTTCCTCCCTTTTTTTTGAATTCATTTGTTATGGATGACTGCTTGGTACTGCAGTAGATGCCCGTATTGGCAAAAGTACAAAAGACGCGTCAGTCCCGATTGTGATGTTTTGTGTGGTTTTCGGTACTTATTTTGTCCATTTAATGTTCGGTATCCGCCCTTAGTCTGACAGCACTAATGAAGCTGCCGTGGTTATTGCGGGTTGCCATCCAGTTGTTTTCCCGTAACAGGAATTTTCCAGGATACATGAATGCAGGATTGTGGTGGATACATTACCCTTACCACATTGTTATTTGGATTTTCAAGCTGTTTAAATGTAAGTATGACGGGTTCCTCACTGATTTTTAATAGTTTTTTTTCTAATGGGTTTTTTTTTTTTTTTTTTTAGATGGAACCGATGCAAATGCTTCTCGTGTGTTTGGAGACTGGAGGAGAGGAGCCAATCCAGGTGGTGGCGGATGTACAATACCCGGAGCGGCGGAGGGGCTCCTACATTTGCCACGCGCCGGACGAGTTGGTGCAGCAGGCGGTGGAGGAGGTGTTGCGACAAGTTAGGCCCTGTGTGCTCCGGGCCCTGCAGACGCCTCTGGTGGTTAAGTTACGCGGGAGCACCACCGCCTGGTACGCCAGGTTCCATAAGGCGCACGAGAACGTGTTGTGGGAGCCGCAGCCAGCACAGGGTCCAACGCCTCAGGGGGGGTATCGATGTCGTGTGTGCCAACGGCATCTTCGTTCGTTTGGAGGCTTGATTGCCCATCTTAATGGGCATATGCAGTTTTACCCGTATCGGTGTTGGAGTTGCCCCAAGCGGTATGCGTCGTCCGCAGCGCTCCCCGTGCATCGCCGTCTTCGCCACTGAAGTGGGTTTCTGTGCCACTCAGTTACGGCTGTAAAGTAATTTAATTTAATATTTGTTGAAAAAAATAATAAATGGATTTATATTATCATTCATATGCTTTCGGCCTGATTAGTTAGGTTGGGGGGGGGGGGGGGTTCTTGTGATTTAACCTTGTGTGGTCTTCTCTACTCTTAGACAGACGCAAACAAGAAACGCACCATTGGGTGGTCGAGTTGGGTAACATGGCAACTCTGTCGTTTCTCGTTTTCTTGTATGTATCATACATACATACATACGTTGGTTGAACATTCCATTATAGAGAATGAAGCAAAAACAAAAATGAATCGAAAGATTTATTTTACCGTTTTTGCTTCAATTCATGTGGAATTTTACGCGTTGCTGGACAAAAAAGGTAAGTGGTAAAATATTTTGCAATAATTTTACTGAAATAAATATTTTTTATGTTATTTCAGATTTTAATGCATTTTCTTTTATTTTTCAGGTGACGGGTGGAGGACATCCAGACCAGTGGATGGGTAAGTATGCCAGTATCGTTCCGTTTTTAGTGTTTTTCAGGTTACCGGCATTGCAAAGGGGGTGCTCCAACTGCGGCGTCGGCCGCGCTGTCAGTTGCCATACCTTTGCGATGCCCCTTGACGTATATATTAATGTATTTTCTCTTTATTAATTAATTTTTTTGTCTTTCTATTTTCCTTTTAGGTGACTGGCGAATTGTGCTCCAAGAAGTAGCAGCAGGTGTTGGTGAGCTATTAGCTTTAGGAATTTTTGCCATATGTGCAGTATTGGGTGAAGGTCCACCAGCCGCTGGTGGGTAACCACCTAGAGGTGAATGTGTTGTATCATAATTATAGGCGGCTACAGGATTTTGTGCTGAACCTGGACGCGCAACATTATTAGCTTGTTGTGCTGTAAGTACTACACTTTGTGGTGGTATATGTGCACCAATCATACCATGCGCGCTATACATACCATCAGCAGCTGCAGCAGATGGTGCAACATCACGACGTGCTTGCAACGTATAATCTACACCAGGTGCTACATAAATATGTTCCGCTGTTGTTTGATCAGCAGCATTCGGCTGCTCGTGTGCCGCATTGGATGCGTGTAGTGCCTTGGCTGAGCTGTTTGTGCATACAATATATTCGACTTCTTCAGTATAGGGATTCAAAAATGCATTGGCATGTGTACGTATCCAAATATATTCACCACTTTTGCCACGCGCCCGATACATTAAAGAGAAGTTTCCTTTTTGTTTCAGCACTTGATCAAAACTATCCTTAACATTAAATTAAGTCGAGTATCGATTTGCAGAGTTGCATTGGGGGGGGGGGGGGGGGTCGCAATCAGTTGCGGAAAAGTTAGGCATCCTGCCTAAACATACATATTGCGTTTTTTTTTAAATTTGCTTACCGGGCTAAAGGTTAGCATGCTTAAAATACGTAAGTCGTTTTGTTCAACAAATTTAAGTAGATAACTCATCAGTTGTTTGCATCAGAGCGACAATTTTTGAGATAGTTATTAAAACTGTTTAAAGGTTGTCAAACGTTGTTTCTCGTTGTATATCCTTTAATTCTAGAGTTAAATTGATAAATAACGTGTACGAATTTGTTTAACGCATTTGTTTTGGTTACTCGACGTCTCCGTTCTCGTGTAGCCTACATATTGCGTTTTTTTTTTAATTTGCTTACCGGGCTAAAGGTTAGCATGTTTAAAATACGTAAGTCGTTTTGTTCATCAAATTTAAGTAGATAACTCATCAGTTGTTTGCATCAGAGCGACAATTTTTGAGATAGTTATTAAAACTGTTTAAAGGTTGTCAAACGTTGTTTCTCGTTGTATATCCTTTAATTCTAGAGTTAAATTGATAAATAACGTGTACGAATTTGTTTAACGCATTTGTTTTGGTTACTCGACGTCTCCGTTCTCGTGTAGCCTACATATTGCGTTTTTTTTTTAAATTTGCTTACCGGGCTAAAGGTTATCATGCTTAAAATACGTAAGTCGTTTTGTTCAACAAATTTAAGTAGATAACTCATCAGTTGTTTGCATCAGAGCGATAATTTTTGAGATAGTTATTAAAACTGTTTAAAGGTTGTCAAACGTTGTTTCTCGTTGTATATCCTTTAATTCTAGAGTTAAATTGATAAATAACGTGTACGAATTTGTTTAACGCATTTGTTTTGGTTACTCGACGTCTCCGTTCTCGTGTAGCCTACATATTGCGTTTTTTTTTAATTTGCTTACCGGGCTAAAGGTTAGCATGTTTAAAATACGTAAGTCGTTTTGTTCATCATATTTAAGTAGATAACTCATCAGTTGTTTGCATCAGAGCGATAATTTTTGAGATAGTTATTAAAACTGTTTAAAGGTTGTCAAACGTTGTTTCTCGTTGTATATCCTTTAATTCTAGAGTTAAATTGATAAATAACGTGTACGAATTTGTTTAACGCATTTGTTTTGGTTACTCGACGTGTCCGTTCTCGTGTAGCCTACATATTGCGTTTTTTTAATTTGCTTACCGGGCTAAAGGTTAGCATGTTTAAAATTCGTAAGTCGTTTTGTTCATCAAATTTAAGTAGATAACTCATCAGTTGTTTGCATCAGAGCGATAATTTTTGAGATAGTTATTAAAACCGTTTAAAGGTTGTCAAACGTTGTTTCTCGTTGTATATCCTTTAATTCTAGAGTTAAATTGATAAATAACGTGTACGAATTTGTTTAACGCATTTGTTTTGGTTACTCGACGTCTCCGTTCTCGTGTAGCCTACATATTGCGTTTTTTTTTTAATTTGTTTACCGGGCTAAAGGTTAGCATGTTTAAAATACGTAAGTCGTTTTGTTCAACAAATTTAAGTAGATAACTCATCAGTTGTTTGCATCAGAGCGACAATTTTTGAGATAGTTATTAAAACTGTTTAAAGGTTGTCAAACGTTGTTTCTCGTTGTATATCCTTTAATTCTAGATTTAAATTGATAAATAACGTGTACGAATTTGTTTAACGTATTTGTTTTGGTTACTCGACGTCTCCGTTCTCGTGTAGCCTACATATTGCGTTTTTTTTTTAATTTGCTTACCGGGCTAAAGGTTAGCATGTTTAAAATACGTAAGTCGTTTTGTTCAACAAATTTGAGTAGATAACTCAGCAGTTGTTTGCATCAGAGCGACAATTTTTGAGATAGTTATTAAAACTGTTTAAAGGTTGTCAAACGTTGTTTCTCGTAGTATATCCTTTAATTCTAGAGTTAAATTGATAAATAACGTGTACGAATTTGTTTAACGCATTTGTTTTGGTTACTCGACGTCTCCGTTCTCGTGTAGCCTACATATTGCGTTTTTTTTTAAATTTGCTTACCGGGCTAAAGGTTAGCATGCTTAAAATACGTAAGTCGTTTTGTTCAACAAATTTAAGTAGATAACTCATCAGTTGTTTGCATCAGAGCGACAATTTTTGAGATAGTTATTAAAACTGTTTAAAGGTTGTCAAACGTTGTTTCTCGTTGTATATCCTTTAATTCTAGAGTTAAATTGATAAATAACGTGTACGAATTTGTTTAACGCATTTGTTTTGGTTACTCGACGTCTCCGTTCTCGTGTAGCCTACATATTGCGTTTTTTTTTTTAATTTGCTTACCGGGCTAAAGGTTAGCATGTTTAAAATACGTAAGTCGTTTTGTTCATCAAATTTAAGTAGATAACTCATCAGTTGTTTGCATCAGAGCGACAATTTTTGAGATAGTTATTAAAACTGTTTAAAGGTTGTCAAACGTTGTTTCTCGTTGTATATCCTTTAGTTCTAGAGTTAAATTGATAAATAACGTGTACGAATTTGTTTAACGCATTTGTTTTGGTTACTCGACGTCTCCGTTCTCGTGTAGCCTACATATTGCGTTTTTTTTTAATTTGCTTACCGGGCTAAAGGTTAGCATGTTTAAAATACGTAAGTCGTTTTGTTCATCATATTTAAGTAGATAACTCATCAGTTGTTTGCATCAGAGCGATAATTTTTGAGATAGTTATTAAAACTGTTTAAAGGTTGTCAAACGTTGTTTCTCGTTGTATATCCTTTAATTCTAGAGTTAAATTGATAAATAACGTGTACGAATTTGTTTAACGCATTTGTTTTGGTTACTCGACGTCTCCGTTCTCGTGTAGCCTACATATTGCGTTTTTTTTTTAATTTGCTTACCGGGCTAAAGGTTAGCATGTTTAAAATACGTAAGTCGTTTTGTTCATCAAATTTAAGTAGATAACTCATCAGTTGTTTGCATCAGAGCGATAATTTTTGAGATAGTTATTAAAACTGTTTAAAGGTTGTCAAACGTTGTTTCTCGTTGTATATCCTTTAATTCTAGAGTTAAATTGATAAATAACGTGTACGAATTTGTTTAACGCATTTGTTTTGGTTACTCGACGTCTCCGTTCTCGTGTAGCCTACATATTGCGTTTTTTTTTTAATTTGCTTACCGGGCTAAAGGTTAGCATGTTTAAAATACGTAAGTCGTTTTGTTCATCATATTTAAGTAGATAACTCATCAGTTGTTTGCATCAGAGCGATAATTTTTGAGATAGTTATTAAAACTGTTTAAAGGTTGTCAAACGTTGTTTCTCGTTGTATATCCTTTAATTCTAGAGTTAAATTGATAAATAACGTGTACGAATTTGTTTAATGCATTTGTTTTGGTTACTCGACGTCTCCGTTCTCGTGTAGCCTACATATTGCGTTTTTTTTTTTAATTTGCTTACCGGGCTAAAGGTTAGCATGTTTAAAATACGTAAGTCGTTTTGTTCATCATATTTAAGTAGATAACTCATCAGTTGTTTGCATCAGAGCGATAATTTTTGAGATAGTTATTAAAACTGTTTAAAGGTTGTCAAACGTTGTTTCTCGTTTTATATCCTTTAATTCTAGAGTTAAATTGATAAATAACGTGTACGAATTTGTTTAACGCATTTGTTTTTGTTACTCGACGTCTCCGTTCTCGTGTAGCCTACATATTGCGTTTTTTTTTAATTTGCTTACCGGGCTAAAGGTTAGCATGTTTAAAATACGTAAGTCGTTTTGTTCAACAAATTTGAGTAGATAACTCATCAGTTGTTTGCATCAGAGCGATAATTTTTGAGATAGTTATTAAAACTGTTTAAAGGTTGTCAAACGTTGTTTCCCGTTTTATATCCTTTAATTCTAGAGTTAAATTGATAAATAACGTGTACGAATTTGTTTAACGCATTTGTTTTGGTTACTCGACGTCTCCGTTCTCGTGTAGCCTACATATTGCGTTTTTTTTTTAATTTGCTTACCGGGCTAAAGGTTAGCATGTTTAAAATACGTAAGTCGTTTTGTTCATCAAATTTAAGTAGATAACTCATCAGTTGTTTGCATCAGAGCGACAATTTTTGAGATAGTTATTAAAACTGTTTAAAGGTTGTCAAACGTTGTTTCTCGTTGTATATCCTTTAATTCTAGAGTTAAATTGATAAATAACGTGTACGAATTTGTTTAACGCATTTGTTTTGGTTACTCGACGTCTCCGTTCTCGTGTAGCCTACATATTGCGTTTTTTTTTTTAATTTGCTTACCGCGCTAAAGGTTAGCATGTTTAAAATACGTAAGTCGTTTTGTTCATCAAATTTAAGTAGATAACTCATCAGTTGTTTGCATCAGAGCGATAATTTTTTAGATAGTTATTAAAACTGTTTAAAGGTTGTCAAACGTTGTTTCTCGTTGTATATCCTTTAATTCTAGAGTTAAATTGATAAATAACGTGTACGAATTTGTTTAACGCATTTGTTTTGGTTACTCGACGTCTCCGTTCTCGTGTAGCCTACATATTGCGTTTTTTTTTTAATTTGCTTACCGGGCTAAAGGTTAGCATGTTTAAAATACGTAAGTCGTTTTGTTCAACAAATTTGAGTAGATAACTCATCAGTTGTTTGCATCAGAGCGATAATTTTTGAGATAGTTATTAAAACTGTTTAAAGGTTGTCAAACGTTGTTTCTCGTTGTATATCCTTTAATTCTAGAGTTAAATTGATAAATAACGTGTACGAATTTGTTTAACGCATTTGTTTTGGTTACTCGACGTCTCCGTTCTCGTGTAACCTACATATTGCGTTTTTTTTTTAATTTGCTTACCGGGCTAAAGGTTAGCATGTTTAGAATACGTAAGTCGTTTTGTTCATCAAATTTAAGTAGATAACTCATCAGTTGTTTGCATCAGAGCGACAATTTTTGAGATAGTTATTAAAACTGTTTAAAGGTTGTCAAACGTTGTTTCTCGTTGTATATCCTTTAATTCTAGAGTTAAATTGATAAATAACGTGTACGAATTTGTTTAACGCATTTGTTTTGGTTACTCGACGTCTCCGTTCTCGTGTAGCCTACATATTGCGTTTTTTTTTAAATTTGCATACCGGGCTAAATGTTAGCATGTTTAAAATACGTAAGTCGTTTTGTTCATCAAATTTAAGTAGATAACTCATCAGTTGTTTGCATCAGAGCGATAATTTTTGAGATAGTTATTAAAACTGTTTAAAGGTTGTCAAACGTTGTTTCTCGTTGTATATCCTTTAATTCTAGAGTTAAATTGATAAATAACGTGTACGAATTTGTTTAACGCATTTGTTTTGGTTACTCGACGTCTCCGTTCTCGTGTAGCCTACATATTGCGTTTTTTTAATTTGCTTACCGGGCTAAAGGTTAGCATGTTTAAAATACGTAAGTCGTTTTGTTCATCAAATTTAAGTAGATAACTCATCAGTTGTTGGCATCAGAGCCATAATTTTTGAGATAGTTATTAAAACTGTTTAAAGGTTGTCAAACGTTGTTTCTCGTTGTATATCCTTTAATTCTAGAGTTAAATTGATAAATAACGTGTACGAATTTGTTTAACGCATTTGTTTTGGTTACTCGACGTCTCCGTTCTCGTTTAGCCTACATATTGCGTTTTTTTTTTAATTTGCTTACCGGGCTAAAGGTTAGCATGCTTAAAATACGTAAGTCGTTTTGTTCAACAAATTTGAGTAGATAACTCATCAGTTGTTTGCATCAGAGCGATAATTTTTGAGATAGTTATTAAAACTGTTTAAAGGTTGTCAAACGTTGTTTCTCGTTGTATATCCTTTAATTCTAGAGTTAAATTGATAAATAACGTGTACGAATTTGTTTAACGCATTTGTTTTGGTTACTCGACGTCTCCGTTCTCGTGTAGCCTACATATTGCGTTTTTTTTTTAATTTGCTTACCGGGCTAAAGGTTAGCATGTTTAAAATACGTAAGTCGTTTTGTTCATCATATTTAAGTAGATAACTCATCAGTTGTTTGCATCAGAGCGATAATTTTTGAGATAGTTATTAAAACTGTTTAAAGGTTGTCAAACGTTGTTTCTCGTTGTATATCCTTTAATTCTAGAGTTAAATTGATAAATAACGTGTACGAATTTGTTTAACGCATTTGTTTTGGTTACTCGACGTCTCCGTTCTCGTGTAGCCTACATATTGCGTTTTTTTTTAATTTGCTTACCGGGCTAAAGGTTAGCATGCTTAAAATACGTAAGTCGTTTTGTTCAACAAATTTAAGTAGATAACTCATCAGTTGTTTGCATCAGAGCAACAATTTTTGAGATAGTTATTAAAACTGTTTAAAGGTTGTCAAACGTTGTTTCTCGTTGTATATCCTTTAATTCTAGAGTTAAATTGATAAATAACGTGTACGAATTTGTTTAACGCATTTGTTTTGGTTACTCGACGTCTCCGTTCTCGTGTAGCCTACATATTGCGTTTTTTTTTTTAATTTGCTTACCGGGCTAAAGGTTAGCATGTTTAAAATACGTAAGTCGTTTTGTTCATCAAATTTAAGTAGATAACTCATCAGTTGTTTGCATCAGAGCGACAATTTTTGAGATAGTTATTAAAACTGTTTAAAGGTTGTCAAACGTTGTTTCTCGTTGTATATCCTTTAATTCTAGAGTTAAATTGATAAATAACGTGTACGAATTTGTTTAACGCATTTGTTTTGGTTACTCGACGTCTCCGTTCTCGTGTAGCCTACATATTGCGTTTTTTTTTTAATTTGCTTACCGAACTAAAGGTTAGCATGTTTAAAATACGTAAGTCGTTTTGTTCATCAAATTTAAGTAGATAACTCATCAGTTGTTTGCATCAGAGCGATAATTTTTGAGATAGTTATTAAAACTGTTTAAAGGTTGTCAAACGTTGTTTCTCGTTGTATATCCTTTAATTCTAGAGTTAAATTGATAAATAACGTGTACGAATTTGTTTAACGCATTTGTTTTGGTTACTCGACATCTCCGTTCTCGTGTAGCCTACATATTGCGTTTTTTTTTTAATTTGCTTACCGGGCTAAAGGTTAGCATGTTTAAAATACGTAAGTCGTTTTGTTCATCATATTTAAGTAGATAACTCATCAGTTGTTTGCATCAGAGCGATAATTTTTGAGATAGTTATTAAAACTGTTTAAAGGTTGTCAAACGTTGTTTCTCGTTGTATATCCTTTAATTCTAGAGTTAAATTGATAAATAACGTGTACGAATTTGTTTAACGCATTTTTTTTGGTTACTCGACGTCTCCGTTCTCGTGTAGCCTACATATTGCGTTTTTCTTTTAATTTGCTTACCGGGCTAAAGGTTAGCATGTTTAAAATACGTAAGTCGTTTTGTTCATCATATTTAAGTAGATAACTCATCAGTTGTTTGCATCAGAGCGATAATTTTTGAGATAGTTATTAAAACTGTTTAAAGGTTGTCAAACGTTGTTTCTCGTTGTATATCCTTTAATTCTAGAGTTAAATTGATAAATAACGTGTACGAATTTGTTTAACGCATTTGCTTTGGTTACTCGACGTCTCCGTTCTCGTGTAGCCTACATATTGCGTTTTTTTTTTAATTTGCTTACCGGGCTAAAGGTTAGCATGTTTAAAATACGTAAGTCGTTTTGTTCAACAAATTTGAGTAGATAACTCATCAGTTGTTTGCATCAGAGCGATAATTTTTGAGATAGTTATTAAAACTGTTTAAAGGTTGTCAAACGTTGTTTCTCGTTGTATATCCTTTAATTCTAGAGTTAAATTGATAAATAACGTGTACGAATTTGTTTAACGCATTTGTTTTGGTTACTCGACGTCTCCGTTCTCGTGTAGCCTACATATTGCGTTTTTTTTTTAATTTGCTTACCGGGCTAAAGGTTAGCATGTTTAAAATACGTAAGTCGTTTTGTTCATCAAATTTAAGTAGATAACTCATCAGTTGTTTGCATCAGAGCGACAATTTTTGAGATAGTTATTAAAACTGTTTAAAGGTTGTCAAACGTTGTTTCTCGTTGTATATCCTTTAATTCTAGAGTTAAATTGATAAATAACGTGTACGAATTTGTTTAACGCATTTGTTTTGGTTACTCGACGTCTCCGTTCTCGTGTAGCCTACATATTGCGTTTTTTTTTAAATTTGCTTACCGGGCTAAAGGTTTAAAATACGTAAGTCGTTTTGTTCATAAAATTTAAGTAGATAACTCATCAGTTGTTTGCATCAGAGCGATAATTTTTGAGATAGTTATTAAAACTGTTTAAAGGTTGTCAAACGTTGTTTCTCGTTGTATATCCTTTATTTCTAGAGTTAAATTGATAAATAACGTGTACGAATTTGTTTAACGCATTTGTTTTGGTTACTCGACGTCTCCGTTCTCGTGTAGCCTACATATTGCGTTTTTTTTAATTTGCTTACCGGGCTAAAGGTTAGCATGTTTAAAATACGTAAGTCGTTTTGTTCATCAAATTTAAGTAGATAACTCATCAGTTGTTGGCATCAGAGCCATAATTTTTGAGATAGTTATTAAAACTGTTTAAAGGTTGTCAAACGTTGTTTCTCGTTGTATATCCTTTAATTCTAGAGTTAAATTGATAAATAACGTGTACGAATTTGTTTAACGCATTTGTTTTGGTTACTCGACGTCTCCGTTCTCGTGTAGCCTACATATTGCGTTTTTTTTTTAATTTGCTTACCGGGCTAAAGGTTAGCATGCTTAAAATACGTAAGTCGTTTTGTTCAACATATTTGAGTAGATAACTCATCAGTTGTTTGCATCAGAGCGATAATTTTTGAGATAGTTATTAAAAGTGTTTAAAGGTTGTCAAACGTTGTTTCTCGTTGTATATCCTTTAATTCTAGAGTTAAATTGATAAATAACGTGTACGAATTTGTTTAACGCATTTGTTTTGGTTACTCGACGTCTCCGTTCTCGTGTAGCCTAAATATTGCGTTTTTTTTTTAATTTGCTTACCGGGCTAAAGGTTAGCATGCTTAAAATACGTAAGTCGTTTTGTTCAACAAATTTAAGTAGATAACTCATCAGTTGTTTGCATCAGAGCGATAATTTTTGAGATAGTTGTTAAAACTGTTTAAAGGTTGTCAAACGTTGTTTCTCGTTGTATATCCTTTAATTCTAGAGTTAAATTGATAAATAACGTGTACGAATTTGTTTAACGCATTTGTTTTGGTTACTCGACGTCTCCGTTCTCGTGTAGCCTACATATTGCGTTTTTTTTTAATTTGCTTACCGGGCTAAAGGTTAGCATGTTTAAAATACGTAAGTCGTTTTGTTTATCATATTTAAGTAGATAACTCATCAGTTGTTTGCATCAGAGCGATAATTTTTGAGATAGTTATTAAAACTGTTTAAAGGTTGTCAAACGTTGTTTCTCGTTGTATATCCTTTAATTCTAGAGTTAAATTGATAAATAACGTGTACGAATTTGTTTAACGCATTTGTTTTGGTTACTCGACGTCTCCGTTCTCGTGTAGCCTACATATTGCGTTTTTTTTTAAATTTGCTTACCGGGCTAAAGGTTAGCATGCTTAAAATACGTAAGTCGTTTTGTTCAACAAATTTAAGTAGATAACTCATCAGTTGTTTGCATCAGAGCGATAATTTTTGAGATAGTTATTAAAACTGTTTAAAGGTTGTCACACGTTGTTTCTCGTTGTATATCCTTTAATTCTAGAGTTAAATTGATAAATAACGTGTACGAATTTGTTTAACGCATTTGTTTTGGTTACTCGACGTCTCCGTTCTCGTGTAGCCTACATATTGCGTTTTTTTTTAATTTGCTTACCGGGCTAAAGGTTAGCATGTTTAAAATACGTAAGTCGTTTTGTTCATCATATTTAAGTAGATAACTCATCAGTTGTTTGCATCAGAGCGATAATTTTTGAGATAGTTATTAAAACTGTTTAAAGGTTGTCAAACGTTGTTTCTCGTTGTATATCCTTTAATTCTAGAGTTAAATTGATAAATAACGTGTACGAATTTGTTTAACGCATTTATTTTGGTTACTCGACGTCTCCGTTCTCGTGTAGCCTACATATTGCGTTTTTTTTTTAATTTGCTTACCGGGCTAAAGGTTAGCATGTTTAAAATACGTAAGTCGTTTTGTTCATCAAATTTAAGTAGATAACTCATCAGTTGTTTGCATCAGAGCGACAATTTTTGAGATAGTTATTAAAACTGTTTAAAGGTTGTCAAACGTTGTTTCTCGTTGTATATCCTTTAATTCTAGAGTTAAATTGATAAATAACGTGTACGAATTTGTTTAACGCATTTGTTTTGGTTACTCGACGTCTCCGTTCTCGTGTAGCCTACATATTGCCTTTTTTTTTTAATTTGCTTACCGGGCTAAAGGTTTAAAATACGTAAGTCGTTTTGTTCATAAAATTTAAGTAGATAACTCATCAGTTGTTTGCATCAGAGCGATAATTTTTGAGATAGTTATTAAAACTGTTTAAAGGTTGTCAAACGTTGTTTCTCGTTGTATATCCTTTAATTCTAGAGTTAAATTGATAAATAACGTGTACGAATTTGTTTAACGCATTTGTTTTGGTTACTCGACGTCTCCGTTCTCGTGTAGCCTACATATTGCGTTTTTTTAAATTTGCTTACCGGGCTAAAGGTTAGCATGTTTAAAATACGTAAGTCGTTTTGTTCATCAAATTTAAGTAGATAACTCATCAGTTGTTGGCATCAGAGCCATAATTTTTGAGATAGTTATTAAAACTGTTTAAAGGTTGTCAAACGTTGTTTCTCGTTGTATATCCTTTAATTCTAGAGTTAAATTGATAAATAACGTGTACGAATTTGTTTAACGCATTTGTTTTGGTTACTCGACGTCTCCGTTCTCGTGTAGCCTACATATTGCGTTTTTTTTTTAATTTGCTTACCGGGCTAAAGGTTAGCATGCTTAAAATACGTAAGTCGTTTTGTTCAACATATTTGAGTAGATAACTCATCAGTTGTTTGCATCAGAGCGATAATTTTTGAGATAGTTATTAAAAGTGTTTAAAGGTTGTCAAACGTTGTTTCTCGTTGTATATCCTTTAATTCTAGAGTTAAATTGATAAATAACGTGTACGAATTTGTTTAACGCATTTGTTTTGGTTACTCGACGTCTCCGTTCTCGTGTAGCCTACATATTGCGTTTTTTTTTTAATTTGCTTACCGGGCTAAAGGTTAGCATGCTTAAAATACGTAAGTCGTTTTGTTCATCATATTTAAGTAGATAACTGATCAGTTGTTTGCATCAGAGCGATAATTTTTGAGATAGTTATTAAAACTGTTTAAAGGTTGTCAAACGTTGTTTCTCGTTGTATATCCTTTAATTCTAGAGTTAAATTGATAAATAACGTGTACGAATTTGTTTAACGCATTTGTTTTGGTTACTCGACGTCTCCGTTCTCGTGTAGCCTACATATTGCGTTTTTTTTTAATTTGCTTACCGGGCTAAAGGTTAGCATGCTTAAAATACGTAAGTCGTTTTGCTCAACAAATTTAAGTAGATAACTCATCAGTTGTTTGCATCAGAGCGACAATTTTTGAGATAGTTATTAAAACTGTTTAAAGGTTGTCAAACGTTGTTTCTCGTTGTATATCCTTTAATTCTAGAGTTAAATTGATAAATAACGTCTACGAATTTGTTTAACGCATTTGTTTTGGTTACTCGACGTCTCCGTTCTCGTGTAGCCTACATATTGCGTTTTTTTTTTTAATTTGCTTACCGGGCTAAAGGTTAGCATGCTTAAAATACGTAAGTCGTTTTGTTCAACAAATTTAAGTAGATAACTCATCAGTTGTTTGCATCAGAGCGATAATTTTTGAGATAGTTATTAAAACTGTTTAAAGGTTGTCAAACGTTGTTTCTCGTTGTATATCCTTTAATTCTAGAGTTAAATTGATAAATAACGTGTACGAATTTGTTTAACGCATTTGTTTTGGTTACTCGACGTCTCCGTTCTCGTGTAGCCTACATATTGCGTTTTTTTTTTAATTTGCTTACCGGGCTAAAGGTTAGCATGTTTAAAATACGTAAGTCGTTTTGTTCATCATATTTAAGTAGATAACTCATCAGTTGTTTGCATCAGAGCGATAATTTTTGAGATAGTTATTAAAACTGTTTAAAGGTTGTCAAACGTTGTTTCTCGTTGTATATCCTTTAATTCTAGAGTTAAATTGATAAATAACGTGTACGAATTTGTTTAACGCATTTGTTTTGGTTACTCGACGTCTCCGTTCTCGTGTAGCCTACATATTGCGTTTTTTTTTTAATTTGCTTACCGGGCTAAAGGTTAGCATGTTTAAAATACGTAAGTCGTTTTGTTTATCATATTTAAGTAGATAACTCATCAGTTGTTTGCATCAGAGCGATAATTTTTGAGATAGTTATTAAAACTGTTTAAGGGTTGTCAAACGTTGTTTCTCGTTGTATATCCTTTAATTCTAGAGTTAAATTGATAAATAACGTGTACGAATTTGTTTAACGCATTTGTTTTGGTTACTCGACGTCTCCGTTCTCGTGTAGCCTACATATTGCGTTTTTTTTTAAATTTGCTTACCGGGCTAAAGGTTAGCATGCTTAAAATACGTAAGTCGTTTTGTTCAACAAATTTAAGTAGATAACTCATCAGTTGTTTGCATCAGAGCGATAATTTTTGAGATAGTTATTAAAACTGTTTAAAGGTTGTCAAACGTTGTTTCTCGTTGTATATCCTTTAATTCTAGAGTTAAATTGATAAATAACGTGTACGAATTTGTTTAACGCATTCGTTTTGGTTACTCGACGTCTCCGTTCTCGTGTAGCCTACATATTGCGTTTTTTTTTTAATTTGCTTACCGGGCTAAAGGTTAGCATGTTTAAAATACGTAAGTCGTTTTGTTCATCATATTTAAGTAGATAACTCATCAGTTGTTTGCATCAGAGCGATAATTTTTGAGATAGTTATTAAAACTGTTTAAAGGTTGTCAAACGTTGTTTCTCGTTGTATATCCTTTAATTCTAGAGTTAAATTGATAAATAACGTGTACGAATTTGTTTAACGCATTTATTTTGGTTACTCGACGTCTCCGTTCTCGTGTAGCCTACATATTGCGTTTTTTTTTTAATTTGCTTACCGGGCTAAAGGTTAGCATGTTTAAAATACGTAAGTCGTTTTGTTCATCAAATTTAAGTAGATAACTCATCAGTTGTTTGCATCAGAGCGACAATTTTTGAGATAGTTATTAAAACTGTTTAAAGGTTGTCAAACGTTGTTTCTCGTTGTATATCCTTTAATTCTAGAGTTAAATTGATAAATAACGTGTACGAATTTGTTTAACGCATTTGTTTTGGTTACTCGACGTCTCCGTTCTCGTGTAGCCTACATATTGCGTTTTTTTTTTAATTTGCTTACCGGGCTAAAGGTTAGCATGTTTAAAATACGTAAGTCGTTTTGTTCATCATATTTAAGTAGATAACTCATCAGTTGTTTGCATCAGAGCGATAATTTTTGAGATAGTTATTAAAACTGTTTAAAGGTTGTCAAACGTTGTTTCTCGTTGTATATCCTTTAATTCTAGAGTTAAATTGATAAATAACGTGTACGAATTTGTTTAACGCATTTGTTTTGGTTACTCGACGTCTCCGTTCTCGTGTAGCCTACATATTGCGTTTTTTTTTTAATTTGCTTACCGGGCTAAAGGTTAGCATGTTTAAAATACGTAAGTCGTTTTGTTCAACAAATTTAAGTAGATAACTCATCAGTTGTTTGCATCAGAGCGACAATTTTTGAGATTGTTATTAAAACTGTTTAAAGGTTGTCAAACGTTGTTTCTCGTTGTATATCCTTTAATTCTAGAGTTAAATTGATAAATAACGTGTACGAATTTGTTTAACGCATTTGTTTTGGTTACCCGACGTCTCCGTTCTCGTGTAGCCTACATATTGCGTTTTTTTTTAATTTGCTTACCGGGCTAAAGGTTAGCATGTTTAAAATACGTAAGTCGTTTTGTTCATCATATTTAAGTAGATAACTCATCAGTTGTTTGCATCAGAGCGATAATTTTTGAGATAGTTATTAAAACTGTTTAAAGGTTGTCAAACGTTGTTTCTCGTTGTATATCCTTTAATTCTAGAGTTAAATTGATAAATAACGTGTACGAATTTGTTTAACGCATTTGTTTGGTTACTCGACGTCTCCGTTCTCGTGTAGCCTACATATTGCGTTTTTTTTTTAATTTGCTTACCGGGCTAAAGGTTAGCATGTTTAAAATACGTAAGTCGTTTTGTTCATCAAATTTAAGTAGATAACTCATCAGTTGTTTGCATCAGAGCGACAATTTTTGAGATAGTTATTAAAACTGTTTAAAGGTTGTCAAACGTTGTTTCTCGTTGTATATCCTTTAATTCTAGAGTTAAATTGATAAATAACGTGTACGAATTTGTTTAACGCATTTGTTTTGGTTACTCGACGTCTCCGTTCTCGTGTAGCCTACATATTGCGTTTTTTTTTTAATTTGCTTACCGGGCTAAAGGTTAGCATGTTTAAAATACGTAAGTCGTTTTGTTCATCATATTTAAGTAGATAACTCATCAGTTGTTTGCATCAGAGCGATAATTTTTGAGATAGTTATTAAAACTGTTTAAAGGTTGTCAAACGTTGTTTCTCGTTGTATATCCTTTAATTCTAGAGTTAAATTGATAAATAACGTGTACGAATTTGTTTAACGCATTTGTTTTGGTTACTCGACGTCTCCGTTCTCGTGTAGCCTACATATTGCGTTTTTTTTAAATTTGCTTACCGGGCTAAAGGTTAGCATGCTTAAAATACGTAAGTCGTTTTGTTCAACAAATTTAAGTAGATAACTCATCAGTTGTTTGCATCAGAGCGACAATTTTTGAGATAGTTATTAAAACTGTTTAAAGGTTGTCAAACGTTGTTTCTCGTTGTATATCCTTTAATTCTAGAGTTAAATTGATAAATAACGTGTACGAATTTGTTTAACGCATTTGTTTTGGTTACTCGACGTCTCCGTTCTCGTGTAGCCTACATATTGCGTTTTTTTTTTAATTTGCTTACCGGGCTAAAGGTTAGCATGTTTAAAATACGTGAGTCGTTTTGTTCATCAAAGTAGATAACTCATCAGTTGTTTGCATCAGAGCTACAATTTTTGAGATAGTTATTAAAACTGTTTAAAGGTTGTCAAACGTTGTTTCTCGTTGTATATCCTTTAATTCTAGAGTTAAATTGATAAATAACGTGTACGAATTTGTTTAACGCATTTGTTTTGGTTACTCGACGTCTCCGTTCTCGTGTAGCCTACATATTGCGTTTTTTTTTTAATTTGCTTACCGGGCTAAAGGTTAGCATATTTAAAATACGTAAGTCATTTTGTTCATCAAATTTAAGTAGATAACTCATCAGTTGTTTGCATCAGAGCGATAATTTTTGAGATAGTTATTAAAACTGTTTAAAGGTTGTCAAACGTTGTTTCTCGTTGTATATCCTTTAATTCTAGAGTTAAATTGATAAATAACGTGTACGAATTTGTTTAACGCATTTGTTTTGGTTACTCGACGTCTCCGTTCTCGTGTAGCCTACATATTGCGTTTTTTTTTTAATTTGCTTACCGGGCTAAAGGTTAGCATGTTTAAAATACGTAAGTCGTTTTGTTCATCATATTTAAGTAGATAACTCATCAGTTGTTTGCATCAGAGCGATAATTTTTGAGATAGTTATTAAAACTGTTTAAAGGTTGTCAAACGTTGTTTCTCGTTGTATATCCTTTAATTCTAAAGTTAAATTGATAAATAACGTGTACGAATTTGTTTAACGCATTTTTTTTGGTTACTCGACGTCTCCGTTCTCGTGTAGCCTACATATTGCGTTTTTTTTTTAATTTGCTTACCGGGCTAAAGGTTAGCATGTTTAAAATACGTAAGTCGTTTTGTTCATCAAATTTAAGTAGATAACTCATCAGTTGTTTGCATCAGAGCGATAATTTTTGAGATAGTTATTAAAACTGTTTAAAGGTTGTCAAACGTTGTTTCTCGTTGTATATCCTTTAATTCTAGAGCTAAATTGATAAATAACGTGTACGAATTTGTTTAACGCATTTGTTTTGGTTACTCGACGTCTCCGTTCTCGTGTAGCCTACATATTGCGTTTTTTTTTTAATTTGCTTACCGGGCTAAAGGTTAGCATGTTTAAAATACGTAAGTCGTTTTGTTCATCATATTTAAGTAGATAACTCATCAGTTGTTTGCAGCAGAGCGATAATTTTTGAGATAGTTATTAAAACGGTTTAAAGGTTGTCAAACGTTGTTTCTCGTTGTATATCCTTTAATTCTAGAGTTAAATTGATAAATAACGTGTACGAATTTGTTTAACGCATTTGTTTTGGTTACTCGACGTCTCCGTTCTCGTGTAGCCTACATATTGCGTTTTTTTTTTAATTTGCTTACCGGGCTAAAGGTTAGCATGCTTAAAATACGTAAGTCGTTTTGTTCATCATATTTAAGTAGATAACTCATCAGTTGTTTGCATCAGAGCGATAATTTTTGAGATAGTTATTAAAACTGTTTAAAGGTTGTCAAACGTTGTCAAACGTTGTTTCTCGTTGTATATCCTTTAATTCTAGAGTTAAATTGATAAATAACGTGTACGAATTTGTTTAACGCATTTGTTTTGGTTACTCGACGTCTCCGTTCTCGTGTAGCCTACATATTGCGTTTTTTTTTTAATTTGCTTACCGGGCTAAAGGTTAGCATGTTTAAAATACGTAAGTCGTTTTGTTCATCAAATTTAAGTAGATAACTCATCAGTTGTTTGCATCAGAGCGATAATTTTTGAGATAGTTATTAAAACTGTTTAAAGGTTGTCAAACGTTGTTTCTCGTTGTATATCCTTTAATTCTAGAGTTAAATTGATAAATAACGTGTACGAATTTGTTTAACGCATTTGTTTTGGTTACTCGACGTCTCCGTTCTCGTGTAGCCTACATATTGCGTTTTTTTTTAATTTGCTTACCGGGCTAAAGGTTAGCATGTTTAAAATACGTAAGTCGTTTTGTTCATCATATTTAAGTAGATAACTCATCAGTTGTTTGCATCAGAGCGATAATTTTTGAGATAGTTATTAAAAATGTTTAAAGGTTGTCAAACGTTGTTTCTCGTTGTATATCCTTTAATTCTAGAGTTAAATTGATAAATAACGTGTACGAATTTGTTTAACGCATTTGTTTTGGTTACTCGACGTCTCCGTTCTCGTGTAGCCTACATATTGCGTTTTTTTTTTAATTTGCTTACCGGGCTAAAGGTTAGCATGTTTAAAATACGTAAGTCGTTTTGTTCATCAAATTTAAGTAGATAACTCATCAGTTGTTTGCATCAGAGCGATAATTTTTGAGATAGTTATTAAAACTGTTTAAAGGTTGTCAAACGTTGTTTCTCGTTGTATATCCTTTAATTCTAGAGTTAAATTGATAAATAACGTGTACGAATTTGTTTAACGCATTTGTTTTGGTTACTCGACGTCTCCGTTCTCGTGTAGCCTACATATTGCGTTTTTTTTTTTAATTTGCTTACCGGGCTAAAGGTTAGCATGTTTAAAATACGTAAGTCGTTTTGTTCATCAAATTTAAGTAGATAACTCATCAGTTGTTTGCATCAGAGCGATAATTTTTGAGATAGTTATTAAAACTGTTTAAAGGTTGTCAAACGTTGTTTCTCGTTGTATATCCTTTAATTCTAAAGATAAATTGATAAATAACGTGTACGAATTTGTTTAACGCATTTGTTTTGGTTACTCGACGTCTCCGTTCTCGTGTAGCCTACATATTGCGTTTTTTTTTTAATTTGCTTACCGGGCTAAAGGTTAGCATGTTTAAAATACGTAAGTCGTTTTGTTCATCATATTTAAGTAGATAACTCATCAGTTGTTTGCAGCAGAGCGATAATTTTTGAGATAGTTATTAAAACGGTTTAAAGGTTGTCAAACGTTGTTTCTCGTTGTATATCCTTTAATTCTAGAGTTAAATTGATAAATAACGTGTACGAATTTGTTTAACGCATTTGTTTTGGTTACTCGACGTCTCCGTTCTCGTGTAGCCTACATATTGCGTTTTTTTTTTAATTTGCTTACCGGGCTAAAGGTTAGCATGTTTAAAATACGTAAGTCGTTTTGTTCATCATATTTAAGTAGATAACTCATCAGTTGTTTGCATCAGAGCGATAATTTTTGAGATAGTTATTAAAACTGTTTAAAGGTTGTCAAACGTTGTCAAACGTTGTTTCTCGTTGTATATCCTTTAATTCTAGAGTTAAATTGATAAATAACGTGTACGAATTTGTTTAACGCATTTGTTTTGGTTACTCGACGTCTCCGTTCTCGTGTAGCCTACATATTGCGTTTTTTTTTTAATTTGCTTACCGGGCTAAAGGTTAGCATGTTTAAAATACGTAAGTCGTTTTGTTCATCAAATTTAAGTAGATAACTCATCAGTTGTTTGCATCAGAGCGATAATTTTTGAGATAGTTATTAAAACTGTTTAAAGGTTGTCAAACGTTGTTTCTCGTTGTATATCCTTTAATTCTAGAGTTAAATTGATAAATAACGTGTACGAATTTGTTTAACGCATTTGTTTTGGTTACTCGACGTCTCCGTTCTCGTGTAGCCTACATATTGCGTTTTTTTTTAATTTGCTTACCGGGCTAAAGGTTAGCATGTTTAAAATACGTAAGTCGTTTTGTTCATCATATTTAAGTAGATAACTCATCAGTTGTTTGCATCAGAGCGATAATTTTTGAGATAGTTATTAAAAATGTTTAAAGGTTGTCAAACGTTGTTTCTCGTTGTATATCCTTTAATTCTAGAGTTAAATTGATAAATAACGTGTACGAATTTGTTTAACGCATTTGTTTTGGTTACTCGACGTCTCCGTTCTCGTGTAGCCTACATATTGCGTTTTTTTTTTAATTTGCTTACCGGGCTAAAGGTTAGCATGTTTAAAATACGTAAGTCGTTTTGTTCATCAAATTTAAGTAGATAACTCATCAGTTGTTTGCATCAGAGCGATAATTTTTGAGATAGTTATTAAAACTGTTTAAAGGTTGTCAAACGTTGTTTCTCGTTGTATATCCTTTAATTCTAGAGTTAAATTGATAAATAACGTGTACGAATTTGTTTAACGCATTTGTTTTGGTTACTCGACGTCTCCGTTCTCGTGTAGCCTACATATTGCGTTTTTTTTTTTAATTTGCTTACCGGGCTAAAGGTTAGCATGTTTAAAATACGTAAGTCGTTTTGTTCATCAAATTTAAGTAGATAACTCATCAGTTGTTTGCATCAGAGCGATAATTTTTGAGATAGTTATTAAAACTGTTTAAAGGTTGTCAAACGTTGTTTCTCGTTGTATATCCTTTAATTCTAAAGATAAATTGATAAATAACGTGTACGAATTTGTTTAACGCATTTTTTTTTGGTTACTCGACGTCTCCGTTCTCGTGTAGCCTACATATTGCGTTTTTTTTTTAATTTGCTTACCGGGCTAAAGGTTAGCATGTTTAAAATACGTAAGTCGTTTTGTTCATCAAATTTAAGTAGATAACTCATCAGTTGTTTGCATCAGAGCGATAATTTTTGAGATAGTTATTAAAACTGTTTAAAGGTTGTCAAACGTTGTTTCTCGTTGTATATCCTTTAATTCTAGAGTTAAATTGATAAATAACGTGTACGAATTTGTTTAACGCATTTGTTTTGGTTACTCGACGTCTCCGTTCTCGTGTAGCCTACATATTGCGTTTTTTTTTTAATTTGCTTACCGGGCTAAAGGTTAGCATGTTTAAAATACGTAAGTCGTTTTGTTCATCATATTTAAGTAGATAACTCATCAGTTGTTTGCAGCAGAGCGATAATTTTTGAGATAGTTATTAAAACGGTTTAAAGGTTGTCAAACGTTGTTTCTCGTTGTATATCCTTTAATTCTAGAGTTAAATTGATAAATAACGTGTACGAATTTGTTTAACGCATTTGTTTTGGTTACTCGACGTCTCCGTTCTCGTGTAGCCTACATATTGCGTTTTTTTTTTAATTTGCTTACCGGGCTAAAGGTTAGCATGTTTAAAATACGTAAGTCGTTTTGTTCATCATATTTAAGTAGATAACTCATCAGTTGTTTGCAGCAGAGCGATAATTTTTGAGATAGTTATTAAAACGGTTTAAAGGTTGTCAAACGTTGTTTCTCGTTGTATATCCTTTAATTCTAAAGTTAAATTGATAAATAACGTGTACGAATTTGTTTAACGCATTTGTTTTGGTTACTCGACGTCTCCGTTCTCGTGTAGCCTACATATTGCGTTTTTTTTTAATTTGCTTACCGGGCTAAAGGTTAGCATGTTTAAAATACGTAAGTCGTTTTGTTCATCAAATTTAAGTAGATAACTCATCAGTTGTTTGCATCAGAGCGATAATTTTTGAGATAGTTATTAAAACTGTTTAAAGGTTGTCAAACGTTGTTTCTCGTTGTATATCCTTTAATTCTAAAGTTAAATTGATAAATAACGTGTACGAATTTGTTTAACGTATTTTTTTTTGGTTACTCGACGTCTCCGTTCTCGTGTAGCCTACATATTGCGTTTTTTTTTTAATTTGCTTACCGGGCTAAAGGTTAGCATGTTTAAAATACGTAAGTCGTTTTGTTCATCAAATTTAAGTAGATAACTCATCAGTTGTTTGCATCAGAGCGATAATTTTTGAGATAGTTATTAAAACTGTTTAAAGGTTGTCAAACGTTGTTTCTCGTTGTATATCCTTTAATTCTAGAGTTAAATTGATAAATAACGTGTACGAATTTGTTTAACGCATTTCTTTTGGTTACTCGACGTCTCCGTTCTCGTGTAGCCTACATATTGCGTTTTTTTTTTAATTTGCTTACCGGGCTAAAGGTTAGTATGTTTAAAATACGTAAGTCGTTTTGTTCATCAAATTTAAGTAGATAACTATCAGTTGTTTGCATCAGAGCGATAATTTTTGAGATAGTTATTAAAACTGTTTAAAGGTTGTCAAACGTTGTTTCTCGTTGTATATCCTTTAATTCTAGAGTTAAATTGATAAATAACGTGTACGAATTTGTTTAACGCATTTGTTTTGGTTACCCGACGTCTCCGTTCTCGTGTAGCCTACATATTGCGTTTTTTTTAATTTGCTTACCGGGCTAAAGGTTAGCATGTTTAAAATACGTAAGTCGTTTTGTTCATCATATTTAAGTAGATAACTCATCAGTTGTTTGCATCAGAGCGATAATTTTTGAGATAGTTATTAAAACTGTTTAAAGGTTGTCAAACGTTGTTTCTCGTTGTATATCCTTTAATTCTAGAGTTAAATTGATAAATAACGTGTACGAATTTGTTTAACGCATTTGTTTGGTTACTCGACGTCTCCGTTCTCGTGTAGCCTACATATTGCGTTTTTTTTTTTAATTTGCTTACCGGGCTAAAGGTTAGCATGTTTAAAATACGTAAGTCGTTTTGTTCATCAAATTTAAGTAGATAACTCATCAGTTGTTTGCATCAGAGCGACAATTTTTGAGATAGTTATTAAAACTGTTTAAAGGTTGTCAAACGTTGTTTCTCGTTGTATATCCTTTAATTCTAGAGTTAAATTGATAAATAACGTGTACGAATTTGTTTAACGCATTTGTTTTGGTTACTCGACGTCTCCGTTCTCGTGTAGCCTACATATTGCGTTTTTTTTTTAATTTGCTTACCGGGCTAAAGGTTAGCATGTTTAAAATACGTAAGTCGTTTTGTTCATCATATTTAAGTAGATAACTCATCAGTTGTTTGCATCAGAGCGATAATTTTTGAGATAGTTATTAAAACTGTTTAAAGGTTGTCAAACGTTGTTTCTCGTTGTATATCCTTTAATTCTAGAGTTAAATTGATAAATAACGTGTACGAATTTGTTTAACGCATTTGTTTTGGTTACTCGACGTCTCCGTTCTCGTGTAGCCTACATATTGCGTTTTTTTTTAAATTTGCTTACCGGGCTAAAGGTTAGCATGCTTAAAATACGTAAGTCGTTTTGTTCAACAAATTTAAGTAGATAACTCATCAGTTGTTTGCATCAGAGCGACAATTTTTGAGATAGTTATTAAAACTGTTTAAAGGTTGTCAAACGTTGTTTCTCGTTGTATATCCTTTAATTCTAGAGTTAAATTGATAAATAACGTGTACGAATTTGTTTAACGCATTTGTTTTGGTTACTCGACGTCTCCGTTCTCGTGTAGCCTACATATTGCGTTTTTTTTTAATTTGCTTACCGAGCTAAAGGTTAGCATGTTTAAAATACGTGAGTCGTTTTGTTCATCAAAGTAGATAACTCATCAGTTGTTTGCATCAGAGCTACAATTTTTGAGATAGTTATTAAAACTGTTTAAAGGTTGTCAAACGTTGTTTCTCGTTGTATATCCTTTAATTCTAGAGTTAAATTGATAAATAACGTGTACGAATTTGTTTAACGCATTTGTTTTGGTTACTCGACGTCTCCGTTCTCGTGTAGCCTACATATTGCGTTTTTTTTTTAATTTGCTTACCGGGCTAAAGGTTAGCATATTTAAAATACGTAAGTCGTTTTGTTCATCAAATTTAAGTAGATAACTCATCAGTTGTTTGCATCAGAGCGATAATTTTTGAGATAGTTATTAAAACTGTTTAAAGGTTGTCAAACGTTGTTTCTCGTTGTATATCCTTTAATTCTAGAGTTAAATTGATAAATAACGTGTACGAATTTGTTTAACGCATTTGTTTTGGTTACTCGACGTCTCCGTTCTCGTGTAGCCTACATATTGCGTTTTTTTTTTAATTTGCTTACCGGGCTAAAGGTTAGCATGTTTAAAATACGTAAGTCGTTTTGTTCATCATATTTAAGTAGATAACTCATCAGTTGTTTGCATCAGAGCGATAATTTTTGAGATAGTTATTAAAACTGTTTAAAGGTTGTCAAACGTTGTTTCTCGTTGTATATCCTTTAATTCTAAAGTTAAATTGATAAATAACGTGTACGAATTTGTTTAACGCATTTTTTTTGGTTACTGGACGTCTCCGTTCTCGTGTAGCCTACATATTGCGTTTTTTTTTTAATTTGCTTACCGGGCTAAAGGTTAGCATGTTTAAAATACGTAAGTCGTTTTGTTCATCAAATTTAAGTAGATAACTCATCAGTTGTTTGCATCAGAGCGATAATTTTTGAGATAGTTATTAAAACTGTTTAAAGGTTGTCAAACGTTGTTTCTCGTTGTATATCCTTTAATTCTAGAGCTAAATTGATAAATAACGTGTACGAATTTGTTTAACGCATTTGTTTTGGTTACTCGACGTCTCCGTTCTCGTGTAGCCTACATATTGCGTTTTTTTTTTAATTTGCTTACCGGGCTAAAGGTTAGCATGTTTAAAATACGTAAGTCGTTTTGTTCATCATATTTAAGTAGATAACTCATCAGTTGTTTGCAGCAGAGCGATAATTTTTGAGATAGTTATTAAAACGGTTTAAAGGTTGTCAAACGTTGTTTCTCGTTGTATATCCTTTAATTCTAGAGTTAAATTGATAAATAACGTGTACGAATTTGTTTAACGCATTTGTTTTGGTTACTCGACGTCTCCGTTCTCGTGTAGCCTACATATTGCGTTTTTTTTTTAATTTGCTTACCGGGCTAAAGGTTAGCATGTTTAAAATACGTAAGTCGTTTTGTTCATCATATTTAAGTAGATAACTCATCAGTTGTTTGCATCAGAGCGATAATTTTTGAGATAGTTATTAAAACTGTTTAAAGGTTGTCAAACGTTGTTTCTCGTTGTATATCCTTTAATTCTAGAGTTAAATTGATAAATAACGTGTACGAATTTGTTTAACGCATTTGTTTTGGTTACTCGACGTCTCCGTTCTCGTGTAGCCTACATATTGCGTTTTTTTTTTTAATTTGCTTACCGGGCTAAAGGTTAGCATGTTTAAAATACGTAAGTCGTTTTGTTCATCAAATTTAAGTAGATAACTCATCAGTTGTTTGCATCAGAGCGATAATTTTTGAGATAGTTATTAAAACTGTTTAAAGGTTGTCAAACGTTGTTTCTCGTTGTATATCCTTTAATTCTAGAGTTAAATTGATAAATAACGTGTACGAATTTGTTTAACGCATTTGTTTTGGTTACTCGACGTCTCCGTTCTCGTGTAGCCTACATATTGCGTTTTTTTTTTAATTTGCTTACCGGGCTAAAGGTTAGCATGTTTAAAATACGTAAGTCGTTTTGTTCATCATATTTAAGTAGATAACTCATCAGTTGTTTGCATCAGAGCGATAATTTTTGAGATAGTTATTAAAAATGTTTAAAGGTTGTCAAACGTTGTTTCTCGTTGTATATCCTTTAATTCTAGAGTTAAATTGATAAATAACGTGTACGAATTTGTTTAACGCATTTGTTTTGGTTACTCGACGTCTCCGTTCTCGTGTAGCCTACATATTGCGTTTTTTTTTTAATTTGCTTACCGGGCTAAAGGTTAGCATGTTTAAAATACGTAAGTCGTTTTGTTCATCAAATTTAAGTAGATAACTCATCAGTTGTTTGAATCAGAGCGATAATTTTTGAGATAGTTATTAAAACTGTTTAAAGGTTGTCAAACGTTGTTTCTCGTTGTATATCCTTTAATTCTAGAGTTAAATTGATAAATAACGTGTACGAATTTGTTTAACGCATTTGTTTTGGTTACTCGACGTCTCCGTTCTCGTGTAGCCTACATATTGCGTTTTTTTTTTTAATTTGCTTACCGGGCTAAAGGTTAGCATGTTTAAAATACGTAAGTCGTTTTGTTCATCATATTTAAGTAGATAACTCATCAGTTGTTTGCATCAGAGCGATAATTTTTGAGATAGTTATTAAAACTGTTTAAAGGTTGTCAAACGTTGTTTCTCGTTGTATATCCTTTAATTCTAAAGTTAAATTGATAAATAACGTGTACGAATTTGTTTAACGCATTTTTTTTGGTTACTCGACGTCTCCGTTCTCGTGTAGCCTACATATTGCGTTTTTTTTTTAATTTGCTTACCGGGCTAAAGGTTAGCATGTTTAAAATACGTAAGTCGTTTTGTTCATCAAATTTAAGTAGATAACTCATCAGTTGTTTGCATCAGAGCGATAATTTTTGAGATAGTTATTAAAACTGTTTAAAGGTTGTCAAACGTTGTTTCTCGTTGTATATCCTTTAATTCTAGAGCTAAATTGATAAATAACGTGTACGAATTTGTTTAACGCATTTGTTTTGGTTACTCGACGTCTCCGTTCTCGTGTAGCCTACATATTGCGTTTTTTTTTTAATTTGCTTACCGGGCTAAAGGTTAGCATGTTTAAAATACGTAAGTCGTTTTGTTCATCATATTTAAGTAGATAACTCATCAGTTGTTTGCAGCAGAGCGATAATTTTTGAGATAGTTATTAAAACGGTTTAAAGGTTGTCAAACGTTGTTTCTCGTTGTATATCCTTTAATTCTAGAGTTAAATTGATAAATAACGTGTACGAATTTGTTTAACGCATTTGTTTTGGTTACTCGACGTCTCCGTTCTCGTGTAGCCTACATATTGCGTTTTTTTTTTTAATTTGCTTACCGGGCTAAAGGTTAGCATGTTTAAAATACGTAAGTCGTTTTGTTCATCATATTTAAGTAGATAACTCATCAGTTGTTTGCATCAGAGCGATAATTTTTGAGATAGTTATTAAAACTGTTTAAAGGTTGTCAAACGTTGTTTCTCGTTGTATATCCTTTAATTCTAGAGTTAAATTGATAAATAACGTGTACGAATTTGTTTAACGCATTTGTTTTGGTTACTCGACGTCTCCGTTCTCGTGTAGCCTACATATTGCGTTTTTTTTTTTAATTTGCTTACCGGGCTAAAGGTTAGCATGTTTAAAATACGTAAGTCGTTTTGTTCATCAAATTTAAGTAGATAACTCATCAGTTGTTTGCATCAGAGCGATAATTTTTGAGATAGTTATTAAAACTGTTTAAAGGTTGTCAAACGTTGTTTCTCGTTGTATATCCTTTAATTCTAGAGTTAAATTGATAAATAACGTGTACGAATTTGTTTAACGCATTTGTTTTGGTTACTCGACGTCTCCGTTCTCGTGTAGCCTACATATTGCGTTTTTTTTTAATTTGCTTACCGGGCTAAAGGTTAGCATGTTTAAAATACGTAAGTCTTTTTGTTCATCATATTTAAGTAGATAACTCATCAGTTGTTTGCATCAGAGCGATAATTTTTGAGATAGTTATTAAAAATGTTTACAGGTTGTCAAACGTTGTTTCTCGTTGTATATCCTTTAATTCTAGAGTTAAATTGATAAATAACGTGTACGAATTTGTTTAACGCATTTGTTTTGGTTACTCGACGTCTCCGTTCTCGTGTAGCCTACATATTGCGTTTTTTTTTTTAATTTGCTTACCGGGCTAAAGGTTAGCATGTTTAAAATACGTAAGTCGTTTTGTTCATCAAATTTAAGTAGATAACTCATCAGTTGTTTGCATCAGAGCGATAATTTTTGAGATAGTTATTAAAACTGTTTAAAGGTTGTCAAACGTTGTTTCTCGTTGTATATCCTTTAATTCTAGAGTTAAATTGATAAATAACGTGTACGAATTTGTTTAACGCATTTGTTTTGGTTACTCGACGTCTCCGTTCTCGTGTAGCCTACATATTGCGTTTTTTTTTTAATTTGCTTACCGGGCTAAAGGTTAGCATGTTTAAAATACGTAAGTCGTTTTGTTCATCATATTTAAGTAGATAACTCATCAGTTGTTTGCATCAGAGCGATAATTTTTGAGATAGTTATTAAAACTGTTTAAAGGTTGTCAAACGTTGTTTCTCGTTGTATATCCTTTAATTCTAAAGTTAAATTGATAAATAACGTGTACGAATTTGTTTAACGCATTTTTTTTGGTTACTCGACGTCTCCGTTCTCGTGTAGCCTACATATTGCGTTTTTTTTTTAATTTGCTTACCGGGCTAAAGGTTAGCATGTTTAAAATACGTAAGTCGTTTTGTTCATCAAATTTAAGTAGATAACTCATCAGTAGTTTGCATCAGAGCGATAATTTTTGAGATAGTTATTAAAACTGTTTAAAGGTTGTCAAACGTTGTTTCTCGTTGTATATCCTTTAATTCTAAAGTTAAATTGATAAATAACGTGTACGAATTTGTTTAACGCATTTTTTTTGGTTACTCGACGTCTCCGTTCTCGTGTAGCCTACATATTGCGTTTTTTTTTTAATTTGCTTACCGGGCTAAAAGTTAGCATGTTTAAAATACGTAAGTCGTTTTGTTCATCAAATTTAAGTAGATAACTCATCAGTTGTTTGCATCAGAGCGATAATTTTTGAGATAGTTATTAAAACTGTTTAAAGGTTGTCAAACGTTGTTTCTCGTTGTATATCCTTTAATTCTAGAGTTAAATTGATAAATAACGTGTACGAATTTGTTTAACGTATTTGTTTTGGTTACTCGACGTCTCCGTTCTCGTGTAGCCTACATATTGCGTTTTTTTTTTAATTTGCTTACCGGGCTAAAGGTTAGCATGTTTAAAATACGTAAGTCGTTTTGTTCATCATATTTAAGTAGATAACTCATCAGTTGTTTGCAGCAGAGCGATAATTTTTGAGATAGTTATTAAAACGGTTTAAAGGTTGTCAAACGTTGTTTCTCGTTGTATATCCTTTAATTCTAAAGTTAAATTGATAAATAACGTGTACGAATTTGTTTAACGCATTTTTTTTGGTTACTCGACGTCTCCGTTCTCGTGTAGCCTACATATTGCGTTTTTTTTTTAATTTGCTTACCGGGCTAAAGGTTAGCATGTTTAAAATACGTAAGTCGTTTTGTTCATCAAATTTAAGTAGATAACTCATCAGTTGTTTGCATCAGAGCGATAATTTTTGAGAAAGTTATTAAAACTGTTTAAAGGTTGTCAAACGTTGTTTCTCGTTGTATATCCTTTAATTCTAAAGTTAAATTGATAAATAACGTGTACGAATTTGCTTAACGCATTTTTTTTGGTTACTCGACGTCTCCGTTCTCGTGTAGCCTACATATTGCGTTTTTTTTTTAATTTGCTTACCGGGCTAAAGGTTAGCATGTTTAAAATACGTAAGTCGTTTTGTTCATCAAATTTAAGTAGATAACTCATCAGTTGTTTGCATCAGAGCGATAATTTTTGAGATAGTTATTAAAACTGTTTAAAGGTTGTCAAACGTTGTTTCTCGTTGTATATCCTTTAATTCTAGAGTTAAATTGATAAATAACGTGTACGAATTTGTTTAACGCATTTGTTTTGGTTACTCGACGTCTCCGTTCTCGTGTAGCCTACATATTGCATTTTTTTTTTAATTTGCTTACCGGGCTAAAGGTTAGCATGTTTAAAATACGTAAGTCGTTTTGTTCATCATATTTAAGTAGATAACTCATCAGTTGTTTGCAGCAGAGCGATAATTTTTGAGATAGTTATTAAAACGGTTTAAAGGTTGTCAAACGTTGTTTCTCGTTGTATATCCTTTAATTCTAGAGTTAAATTGATAAATAACGTGTACGGATTTGTTTAACGCATTTGTTTTGGTTACTCGACGTCTCCGTTCTCGTGTAGCCTACATATTGCGTTTTTTTTTTTAATTTGCTTACCGGGCTAAAGGTTAGCATGTTTAAAATACGTAAGTCGTTTTGTTCATCATATTTAAGTAGATAACTCATCAGTTGTTTGCATCAGAGCGATAATTTTTGAGATAGTTATTAAAACTGTTTAAAGGTTGTCAAACGTTGTTTCTCGTTGTATATCCTTTAATTCTAGAGTTAAATTGATAAATAACGTGTACGAATTTGTTTAACGCATTTGTTTTGGTTACTCGACGTCTCCGTTCTCGTGTAGCCTACAAATTGCGTTTTTTTTTTTAATTTGCTTACCGGGCTAAAGGTTAGCATGTTTAAAATACGTAAGTCGTTTTGTTCATCAAATTTAAGTAGATAACTCATCAGTTGTTTGCATCAGAGCGATAATTTTTGAGATAGTTATTAAAACTGTTTAAAGGTTGTCAAACGTTGTTTCTCGTTGTATATCCTTTAATTCTAGAGTTAAATTGATAAATAACGTGTACGAATTTGTTTAACGCATTTGTTTTGGTTACTCGACGTCTCCGTTCTCGTGTAGCCTACATATTGCGTTTTTTTTTAATTTGCTTACCGGGCTAAAAGTTAGCATGTTTAAAATACGTAAGTCGTTTCGTTCATCATATTTAAGTAGATAACTCATCAGTTGTTTGCATCAGAGCGATAATTTTTGAGATAGTTATTAAAAATGTTTAAAGGTTGTCAAACGTTGTTTCTCGTTGTATATCCTTTAATTCTAGAGTTAAATTGATAAATAACGTGTACGAATTTGTTTAACGCATTTGTTTTGGTTACTCGACGTCTCCGTTCTCGTGTAGCCTACATATTGCGTTTTTTTTTTAATTTGCTTACCGGGCTAAAGGTTAGCATGTTTAAAATACGTAAGTCGTTTTGTTCATCAAATTTAAGTAGATAACTCATCAGTTGTTTGCATCAGAGCGATAATTTTTGAGATAGTTATTAAAACTGTTTAAAGGTTGTCAAACGTTGTTTCTCGTTGTATATCCTTTAATTCTAGAGTTAAATTGATAAATAACGTGTACGAATTTGTTTAACGCATTTGTTTTGGTTACTCGACGTCTCCGTTCTCGTGTAGCCTACATATTGCGTTTTTTTTTAATTTGCTTACCGGGCTAAAGGTTAGCATGTTTAAAATACGTAAGTCGTTTTGTTCATCAAATTTAAGTAGATAACTCATCAGTTGTTTGCATCAGAGCGATAATTTTTGAGATAGTTATTAAAACTGTTTAAAGGTTGTCAAACGTTGTTTCTCGTTGTATATCCTTTAATTCTAGAGTTAAATTGATAAATAACGTGTACGAATTTGTTTAACGCATTTGTTTTGGTTACTCGACGTCTCCGTTCTCGTGTAGCCTACATATTGCGTTTTTTTTTAATTTGCTTACCGGGCTAAAGGTTAGCATGTTTAAAATACGTAAGTCGTTTTGTTCATCAAATTTAAGTAGATAACTCATCAGTTGTTTGCATCAGAGCGATAATTTTTGAGATAGTTATTAAAACTGTTTAAAGGTTGTCAAACGTTGTTTCTCGTTGTATATCCTTTAATTCTAAAGTTAAATTGATAAATAACGTGTACGAATTTGTTTAACGCATTTTTTTTGGTTACTCGACGTCTCCGTTCTCGTGTAGCCTACATATTGCGTTTTTTTTTTAATTTGCTTACCGGGCTAAAGGTTAGCATGTTTAAAATACGTAAGTCGTTTTGTTCATCAAATTTAAGTAGATAACTCATCAGTTGTTTGCATCAGAGCGATAATTTTTGAGATAGTTATTAAAACTGTTTAAAGGTTGTCAAACGTTGTTTCTCGTTGTATATCCTTTAATTCTAGAGTTAAATTGATAAATAACGTGTACGAATTTGTTTAACGCATTTGTTTTGGTTACTCGACGTCTCCGTTCTCGTGTAGCCTACATATAGCGTTTTTTTTTTAATTTGCTTACCGGGCTAAAGGTTAGCATGTTTAAAATACGTAAGTCGTTTTGTTCATCATATTTAAGTAGATAACTCATCAGTTGTTTGCAGCAGAGCGATAATTTTTGAGATAGTTATTAAAACGGTTTAAACGTTGTCAAACGTTGTTTCTCGTTGTATATCCTTTAATTCTAAAGTTAAATTGATAAATAACGTGTACGAATTTGTTTAACGCATTTTTTTTGGTTACTCGACGTCTCCGTTCTCGTGTAGCCTACATATTGCGTTTTTTTTTTAATTTGCTTACCGGGCTAAAGGTTAGCATGTTTAAAATACGTAAGTCGTTTTGTTCATCAAATTTAAGTAGATAACTCATCAGTTGTTTGCATCAGAGCGATAATTTTTGAGATAGTTATTAAAACTGTTTAAAGGTTGTCAAACGTTGTTTCTCGTTGTATATCCTTTAATTCTAAAGTTAAATGGATAAATAACGTTTACGAATTTGTTTAACGCATTTTTTTTGGTTACTCGACGTCTCCGTTCTCGTGTAGCCTACATATTGCGTTTTTTTTTTAATTTGCTTACCGGGCTAAAGGTTAGCATGTTTAAAATACGTAAGTCGTTTTGTTCATCAAATTTAAGTAGATAACTCATCAGTTGTTTGCATCAGAGCGATAATTTTTGAGATAGTTATTAAAACTGTTTAAAGGTTGTCAAACGTTGTTTCTCGTTGTATATCCTTTAATTCTAGAGTTAAATTGATAAATAACGTGTACGAATTTGTTTAACGCATTTGTTTTGGTTACTCGACGTCTCCGTTCTCGTGTAGCCTACATATTGCGTTTTTTTTTTAATTTGCTTACCGGGCTAGCATGTTTAAAATACGTAAGTCGTTTTGTTCATCATATTTAAGTAGATAACTCATCAGTTGTTTGCAGCAGAGCGATAATTTTTGAGATAGTTATTAAAACGGTTTAAAGGTTGTCAAACGTTGTTTCTCGTTGTATATCCTTTAATTCTAGAGTTAAATTGATAAATAACGTGTACGAATTTGTTTAACGCATTTGTTTTGGTTACTCGACGTCTCCGTTCTCGTGTAGCCTACATATTGCGTTTTTTTTTTTAATTTGCTTACCGGGCTAAAGGTTAGCATGTTTAAAATACGTAAGTCGTTTTGTTCATCATATTTAAGTAGATAACTCATCAGTTGTTTGCATCAGAGCGATAATTTTTGAGATAGTTATTAAAACTGTTTAAAGGTTGTCAAACGTTGTTTCTCGTTGTATATCCTTTAATTCTAGAGTTAAATTGATAAATAACGTGTACGAATTTGTTTAACGCATTTGTTTTGGTTACTCGACGTCTCCGTTCTCGTGTAGCCTACAAATTGCGTTTTTTTTTTTAATTTGCTTACCGGGCTAAAGGTTAGCATGTTTAAAATACGTAAGCCGTTTTGTTCATCAAATTTAAGTAGATAACTCATCAGTTGTTTGCATCAGAGCGATAATTTTTGAGATAGTTATTAAAACTGTTTAAAGGTTGTCAAACGTTGTTTCTCGTTGTATATCCTTTAATTCTAGAGTTAAATTGATAAATAACGTGTACGAATTTGTTTAACGCATTTGTTTTGGTTACTCGACGTCTCCGTTCTCGTGTAGCCTACATATTGCGTTTTTTTTTAATTTGCTTTCCGGGCTAAAGGTTAGCATGTTTAAAATACGTAAGTCGTTTTGTTCATCATATTTAAGTAGATAACTCATCAGTTGTTTGCATCAGAGCGATAATTTTTGAGATAGTTATTAAAAATGTTTAAAGGTTGTCAAACGTTGTTTCTCGTTGTATATCCTTTAATTCTGGAGTTAAATTGATAAATAACGTGTACGAATTTGTTTAACGCATTTGTTTTGGTTACTCGACGTCTCCGTTCTCGTGTAGCCTACATATTGCGTTTTTTTTTTTAATTTGCTTACCGGGCTAAAGGTTAGCATGTTTAAAATACGTAAGTCGTTTTGTTCATCAAATTTAAGTAGATAACTCATCAGTTGTTTGCATCAGAGCGATAATTTTTGAGATAGTTATTAAAACTGTTTAAAGGTTGTCAAACGTTGTTTCTCGTTGTATATCCTTTAATTCCAGAGTTAAATTGATAAATAACGTGTACGAATTTGTTTAACGCATTTGTTTTGGTTACTCGACGTCTCCGTTCTCGTGTAGCCTACATATTGCGTTTTTTTTTAATTTGCTTACCGGGCTAAAAGTTAGCATGTTTAAAATACGTAAGTCGTTTTGTTCATCAAATTTAAGTAGATAACTCATCAGTTGTTTGCATCAGAGCGATAATTTTTGAGATAGTTATTAAAACTGTTTAAAGGTTGTCAAACGTTGTTTCTCGTTGTATATCCTTTAATTCTAGAGTTAAATTGATAAATAACGTGTACGAATTTGTTTAACGCATTTGTTTTGGTTACTCGACGTCTCCGTTCTCGTGTAGCCTACATATTGCGTTTTTTTTTAATTTGCTTACCGGGCTAAAGGTTAGCATGTTTAAAATACGTAAGTCGTTTTGTTCATCAAATTTAAGTAGATAACTCATCAGTTGTTTGCATCAGAGCGATAATTTTTGAGATAGTTATTAAAACTGTTTAAAGGTTGTCAAACGTTGTTTCTCGTTGTATATCCTTTAATTCTAGAGTTAAATTGATAAATAACGTGTACGAATTTGTTTAACGCATTTGTTTTGGTTACTCGACGTCTCCGTTCTCGTGTAGCCTACATATTGCGTTTTTTTTTAATTTGCTTACCGGGCTAAAGATTAGCATGTTTAAAATACGTAAGTCGTTTTGTTCATCATATTTAAGTAGATAACTCATCAGTTGTTTGCATCAGAGCGATAATTTTTGAGATAGTTATTAAAACTGTTTAAAGGTTGTCAAACGTTGTTTCTCGTTGTATATCCTTTAATTCTAGAGTTAAATTGATAAATAACGTGTACGAATTTGTTTAACGCATTTGTTTTGGTTACTCGACGTCTCCGTTCTCGTGTAGCCTACATATTGCGTTTTTTTTTTAATTTGCTTACCGGGCTAAAGGTTAGCATGTTTAAAATACGTAAGTCGTTTTGTTCATCATATTTAAGTAGATAACTCATCAGTTGTTTGCATCAGAGCGATAATTTTTGAGATAGTTACTAAAACTGTTTAAAGGTTGTCAGATGTTGTTTCTCGTTGTATATCCTTTAATTCTAGAGTTAAATTGATAAATAACGTGTACGAATTTGTTTAACGCATTTGTTTTGGTTACTCGACGTCTCCGTTCTCGTGTAGCCTACATATTGCGTTTTTTTTTTTTAATTTGCTTACCGGGCTAAAGGTTAGCATGTTTAAAATACGTAAGTCGTTTTGTTCATCAAATTTAAGTAGATAACTCATCAGTTGTTTGCATCAGAGCGATAATTTTTGAGATAGTTATTAAAACTGTTTAAAGGTTGTCAAACGTTGTTTCTCGTTGTATATCCTTTAATTCTAGAGTTAAATTGATAAATAACGTGTACGAATTTGTTTAACGCATTTGTTTTGGTTACTCGACGTCTCCGTTCTCGTGTAGCCTACATATTGCGTTTTTTTTTTAATTTGCTTACCGGGCTAAAAGTTAGCATGTCTAAAATACGTAAGTCGTTTTGTTCATCATATTTAAGTAGATAACTCATCAGTTGTTTGCATCAGAGCGATAATTTTTGAGATAGTTATTAAAACTGTTTAAAGGTTGTCAAACGTTGTTTCTCGTTGTATATCCTTTAATTCTAGAGTTAAATTGATAAATAACGTGTACGAATTTGTTTAACGCATTTGTTTTGGTTACTCGACGTCTCCGTTCTCGTGTAGCCTACATATTGCGTTTTTTTTTTTTAATTTGCTTACCGGGCTAAAGGTTAGCATGTTTAAAATACGTAAGTCGTTTTGTTCATCAAATTTAAGTAGATAACTCATCAGTTGTTTGCATCAGAGCGATAATTTTTGAGATAGTTATTAAAACTGTTTAAAGGTTGTCAAACGTTGTTTCTCGTTGTATATCCTTTAATTCTAGAGTTAAATTGATAAATAACGTGTACGAATTTGTTTAACGCATTTGTTTTGGTTACTCGACGTCTCCGTTCTCGTGTAGCCTACATATTGCGTTTTTTTTTAATTTGCTTACCGGGCTAAAGGTTAGCATGTTTAAAATACGTAAGTCGTTTTGTTCAACAAATTTAAGTAGATAACTCATCAGTTGTTTGCATCAGAGCGATAATTTTTGAGATAGTTATTAAAACTGTTTAAAGGTTGTCAAACGTTGTTTCTCGTTGTATATCCTTTAATTCTAGAGTTAAATTGATAAATAACGTGTACGAATTTGTTTAACGCATTTGTTTTGGTTACTCGACGTCTCCGTTCTCGTGTAGCCTACATATTGCGTTTTTTTTTAATTTGCTTACCGGGCTAAAGATTAGCATGTTTAAAATACGTAAGTCGTTTTGTTCATCATATTTAAGTAGATAACTCATCAGTTGTTTGCATCAGAGCGATAATTTTTGAGATAGTTATTAAAACTGTTTAAAGGTTGTCAAACGTTGTTTCTCGTTGTATATCCTTTAATTCTGGAGTTAAATTGATAAATAACGTGTACGAATTTGTTTAACGCATTTGTTTTGGTTACTCGACGTCTCCGTTCTCGTGTAGCCTACATATTGTGTTTTTTTTTTAATTTGCTTACCGGGCTAAAGGTTAGCATGTTTAAAATACGTAAGTCGTTTTGTTCATCATATTTAAGTAGATAACTCATCAGTTGTTTGCATCAGAGCGATAATTTTTGAGATAGTTACTAAAACTGTTTAAAGGTTGTCAGATGTTGTTTCTCGTTGTATATCCTTTAATTCTAGAGTTAAATTGATAAATAACGTGTACGAATTTGTTTAACGCATTTGTTTTGGTTACTCGACGTCTCCGTTCTCGTGTAGCCTACATATTGCGTTTTTTTTTTTTAATTTGCTTACCGGGCTAAAGGTTAGCATGTTTAAAATACGTAAGTCGTTTTGTTCATCAAATTTAAGTAGATAACTCATCAGTTGTTTGCATCAGAGCGATAATTTTTGAGATAGTTATTAAAACTGTTTAAAGGTTGTCAAACGTTGTTTCTCGTTGTATATCCTTTAATTCTAGAGTTAAATTGATAAATAACGTGTACGAATTTGTTTAACGCATTTGTTTTGGTTACTCGACGTCTCCGTTCTCGTGTAGCCTACATATTGCGTTTTTTTTTTAATTTGCTTACCGGGCTAAAAGTTAGCATGTCTAAAATACGTAAGTCGTTTTGTTCATCATATTTAAGTAGATAACTCATCAGTTGTTTGCATCAGAGCGATAATTTTTGAGATAGTTATTAAAACTGTTTAAAGGTTGTCAAACGTTGTTTCTCTTTGTATATCCTTTAATTCTAGAGTTAAATTGATAAATAACGTGTACGAATTTGTTTAACGCATTTGTTTTGGTTACTCGACGTCTCCGTTCTCGTGTAGCCTACATATTGCGTTTTTTTTTTTTAATTTGCTTACCGGGCTAAAGGTTAGCATGTTTAAAATACGTAAGTCGTTTTGTTCATCAAATTTAAGTAGATAACTCATCAGTTGTTTGCATCAGAGCGATAATTTTTGAGATAGTTATTAAAACTGTTTAAAGGTTGTCAAACGTTGTTTCTCGTTGTATATCCTTTAATTCTAGAGTTAAATTGATAAATAACGTGTACGAATTTGTTTAACGCATTTGTTTTGGTTACTCGACGTCTCCGTTCTCGTGTAGCCTACATATTGCGTTTTTTTTTAATTTGCTTACCGGGCTAAAGGTTAGCATGTTTAAAATACGTAAGTCGTTTTGTTCATCATATTTAAGTAGATAACTCATCAGTTGTTTGCATCAGAGCGATAATTTTTGAGATAGTTATTAAAACTGTTTAAAGGTTGTCAAACGTTGTTTCTCGTTGTATATCCTTTAATTCTAAAGTTAAATTGATAAATAACGTGTACGAATTTGTTTAACGCATTTGTTTTGGTTACTCGACGTCTCCGTTCTCGTGTAGCCTACATATTGCGTTTTTTTTTAATTTGCTTACCGGGCTAAAGGTTAGCATGTTTAAAATACGTAAGTCGTTTTGTTCAACAAATTTAAGTAGATAACTCATCAGTTGTTTGCATCAGAGCGATAATTTTTGAGATAGTTATTAAAACTGTTTAAAGGTTGTCAAACGTTGTTTCTCGTTGTATATCCTTTAATTCTAGAGTTAAATTGATAAATAACGTGTACGAATTTGTTTAACGCATTTGTTTTGGTTACTCGACGTCTCCGTTCTCGTGTAGCCTACATATTGCGTTTTTTTTAAATTTGCTTACCGGGCTAAAGGTTAGCATGTTTCAATACGTAAGTCGTTTTGTTCATCATATTTAAGTAGATAACTCATCAGTTGTTTGCATCAGAGCAATAATTTTTGAGATAGTTATTAAAAATGTTTAAAGGTTGTCAAACGTTGTTTCTCGTTGTATATCCTTTAATTCTAGAGTTAAATTGATAAATAACGTGTACGAATTTGTTTAACGCATTTGTTTTGGTTACTCGACGTCTCCGTTCTCGTGTAGCCTACATATTGCGTTTTTTTTTTTTAATTTGCTTACCGGGCTAAAGGTTAGCATGTTTAAAATACGTAAGTCGTTTTGTTCATCAAATTTAAGTAGATAACTCATCAGTTGTTTGCATCAGAGCGATAATTTTTGAGATAGTTATTAAAACTGTTTAAAGGTTGTCAAACGTTGTTTCTCGTTGTATATCCTTTAATTCTAGAGTTAAATTGATAAATAACGTGTACGAATTTGTTTAACGCATTTGTTTTGGTTACTCGACGTCTCCGTTCTCGTGTAGCCTACATATTGCGTTTTTTTTTAATTTGCTTACCGGGCTAAAGGTTAGCATGTTTAAAATACGTAAGTCGTTTTGTTCATCATATTTAAGTAGATAACTCATCAGTTGTTTGCATCAGAGCGATAATTTTTGAGATAGTTATTAAAACTGTTTAAAGGTTGTCAAACGTTGTTTCTCGTTGTATATCCTTTAATTCTAGAGTTAAATTGATAAATAACGTGTACGAATTTGTTTAACGCATTTGTTATGGTTACTCGACGTCTCCGTTCTCGTGTAGCCTACATATTGCGTTTTTTTTTAATTTGCTTACCGGGCTAAAGGTTAGCATGTTTAAAATACGTAAGTCGTTTTGTTCATCAAATTTAAGTAGATAACTCATCAGTTGTTTGCATCAGAGCGATAATTTTTGAGATAGTTATTAAAACTGTTTAAAGGTTGTCAAACGTTGTTTCTCGTTGTATATCCTTTAATTCTAGAGTTAAATTGATAAATAACGTGTACGAATTTGTTTAACGCATTTGTTTTGGTTACTCGACGTCTCCGTTCTCGTGTAGCCTACATATTGCGTTTTTTTTTAATTTGCTTACCGGGCTAAAGGTTAGCATGTTTAAAATACGTAAGTCGTTTTGTTCAACAAATTTAAGTAGATAACTCATCAGTTGTTTGCATCAGAGCGATAATTTTTGAGATAGTTATTAAAACTGTTTAAAGGTTGTCAAACGTTGTTTCTCGTTGTATATCCTTTAATTCTAGAGTTAAATTGATAAATAACGTGTACGAATTTGTTTAACGCATTTGTTTTGGTTACTCGACGTCTCCGTTCTCGTGTAGCCTACATATTGCGTTTTTTTTTAATTTGCTTACCGGGCTAAAGATTAGCATGTTTAAAATACGTAAGTCGTTTTGTTCATCATATTTAAGTAGATAACTCATCAGTTGTTTGCATCAGAGCGATAATTTTTGAGATAGTTATTAAAACTGTTTAAAGGTTGTCAAACGTTGTTTCTCGTTGTATATCCTTTAATTCTGGAGTTAAATTGATAAATAACGTGTACGAATTTGTTTAACGCATTTGTTTTGGTTACTCGACGTCTCCGTTCTCGTGTAGCCTACATATTGTGTTTTTTTTTTAATTTGCTTACCGGGCTAAAGGTTAGCATGTTTAAAATACGTAAGTCGTTTTGTTCATCATATTTAAGTAGATAACTCATCAGTTGTTTGCATCAGAGCGATAATTTTTGTGATAGTTACTAAAACTGTTTAAAGGTTGTCAAACGTTGTTTCTCGTTGTATATCCTTTAATTCTAGAGTTAAATTGATAAATAACGTGTACGAATTTGTTTAACGCATTTGTTTTGGTTACTCGACGTCTCCGTTCTCGTGTAGCCTACATATTGCGTTTTTTTTTTTAATTTGCTTACCGGGCTAAAGGTTAGCATGTTTAAAATACGTAAGTCGTTTTGTTCATCAAATTTAAGTAGATAACTCATCAGTTGTTTGCATCAGAGCGATAATTTTTGAGATAGTTATTAAAACTGTTTAAAGGTTGTCAAACGTTGTTTCTCGTTGTATATCCTTTAATTCTAGAGTTAAATTGATAAATAACGTGTACGAATTTGTTTAACGCATTTGTTTTGGTTACTCGACGTCTCCGTTCTAGTGTAGCCCACATATTGCGTTTTTTTTTTAATTTGCTTACCGGGCTAAAGGTTAGCATGTTTAAAATACGTAAGTCGTTTTGTTCATCAAATTTAAGTAGATAACTCATCAGTTGTTTGCATCAGAGCGATAATTTTTGAGATAGTTATTAAAACTGTTTAAAGGTTGTCAAACGTTGTTTCTCGTTGTATATCCTTTAATTCTAGAGTTAAATTGATAAATAACGTGTACGAATTTGTTTAACGCATTTGTTTTGGTTACTCGACGTCTCCGTTCTCGTGTAGCCTACATATTGCGTTTTTTTTTTAATTTGCTTACCGGGCTAAAAGTTAGCATGTTTAAAATACGTAAGTCGTTTTGTTCATATTTAAGTAGATAACTCATCAGATTGTTTGCATCAGAGCGATAATTTTTTGAGATAGTTATTAAAACTGTTTAAAGGTTGTCAAACGTTGTTTCTCTTTGTATATCCTTTAATTCTAGAGTTAAATTGATAAATAACGTGTACGAATTTGTTTTAACGCATTTGTTTTGGTTACTCGACGTCTCCGTTCTCGTGTAGCCTACATATTGCGTTTTTTTTTTTAATTTGCTTACCGGGCTAAAGGTTAGCATGTTTAAAATACGTAAGTCGTTTTGTTCATCAAATTTAAGTAGATAACTCATCAGTTGTTTGCATCAGAGCGATAATTTTTGAGATAGTTATTAAAACTGTTTAAAGGTTGTCAAACGTTGTTTCTCGTTGTATATCCTTTAATTCTAGAGTTAAATTGATAAATAACGTGTACGAATTTGTTTAACGCATTTGTTTTGGTTACTCGACGTCTCCGTTCTCGTGTAGCCTACATATTGCGTTTTTTTTTTTAATTTGCTTACCGGGCTAAAGGTTAGCATGTTTAAAATACGTAAGTCGTTTTTTTCAACAAATTTAAGTAGATAACTATTCAGTTGTTTGCATCAGAGCGACAATTTTTGAGATAGTTATTAAAACTGTTTAAAGGTTGTCAAATGTTGTTTCTCGTTGTATATCCTTTAATTCTAGAGTTAAATTGATAAATAACGTGTACGAATTTGTTTAACGCATTTGTTTTGGTTACTCGACGTCTCTGTTCTCGTGTAGCCTACATATTGCGTTTTTTTTTTAATTTGCTTACCGGGCTAAAGGTTAGCATGTTTAAAATACGTAAGTCGTTTTGTTCATCATATTTAAGTAGATAACTCATCAGTTGCTTGCATCAGAGCGATAATTTTTGAGATAGTTATTAAAACTGTTTAAAGGTTGTCAAACGTTGTTTCTCGTTGTATATCCTTTAATTCTAGAGTTAAATTGATAAATAACGTGTACGAATTTGTTTCACGCATTTGTTTTGGTTACTCGACGTCTCCGTTCTCGTGTAGCCTACATATTGCGTTTTTTTTTTTAATTTGCTTCCGGGCTAAAGGTTAGCATGTTTAAAATACGTAAGTCGTTTTGTTCATCAAATTTAAGTAGATAACTCATCAGTTGTTTGCATCAGACCGACAATTTTTGAGATAGTTATTAAAACTGTTTAAAGGTTGTCAAACGTTGTTTCTCGTTGTATATCCTTTAATTCTAGAGTTAAATTGATAAATAACGTGTACGAATTTGTTTAACGCATTTGTTTTGGTTACTCGACGTCTCCGTTCTCGTGTAGCCTACATATTGCGTTTTTTTTTTTAATTTGCTTACCGGGCTAAAGGTTAGCATGTTTAAAATACGTAAGTCGTTTTGTTCATCATATTTAAGTAGATAACTCATCAGTTGTTTGCATCAGAGCGATAATTTTTGAGATAGTTATTAAAACTGTTTAAAGGTTGTCAAACGTTGTTTCTCGTTGTATATCCTTTAATTCTAGAGTTAAATTGATAAATAACGTGTACGAATTAGTTTAACGCATTTGTTTTGGTTACTCGACGTCTCCGTTCTCGTGTAGCCTACATATTGCGTTTTTTTTTTTAATTTGCTTACCGGGCTAAAGGATAGCATGTTTAAAATACGTAAGTCGTTTTGTTCATCAAATTTAAGTAGATAACTCATCAGTTGTTTGCATCAGAGCGATAATTTTTGAGATAGTTATTAAAACTGTTTAAAGGTTGTCAAACGTTGTTTCTCGTTGTATATCCTTTAATTCTAGAGTTAAATTGATAAATAACGTGTACGAATTTGTTTAACGCATTTGTTTTGGTTACTCGACGTCTCCGTTCTCGTGTAGCCTACATATTGCGTTTTTTTTTTAATTTGCTTACCGGGCTAAAGGTTAGCATGTTTAAAATACGTAAGCCGTTTTGTTCATCAAATTTAAGTAGATAACTCATCAGTTGTTTGCATCAGAGCGATAATTTTTGAGATAGTTATTAAAACTGTTTAAAGGTTGTCAAACGTTGTTTCTCGTTGTATATCCTTTAATTCTAGAGTTAAATTGATAAATAACGTGTACGAATTTGTTTAACGCATTTGTTTTGGTTACTCGACGTCTCGTTCTCGTGTAGCCTACATATTGCGTTTTTTTAAATTTGCTTACCGGGCTAAAGGTTAGCATGGTTTCAATACGTAAGTCGTTTTGTTCATCATATTTAAGTAGATAACTCATCAGTTGTTTGCATCAGAGCAATAATTTTTGAGATAGTTATTAAAAATGTTTAAAGGTTGTCAAACGTTGTTTCTCGTTGTATATCCTTTAATTCTAGAGTTAAATTGATAAATAACGTGTACGAATTTGTTTAACGCATTTGTTTTGGTTACTCGACGTCTCCGTTCTCGTGTAGCCTACATATTGCGTTTTTTTTTTTAATTTGCTTACCGGGCTAAAGGTTAGCATGTTTAAAATACGTAAAGTCGTTTTGTTCATCAAATTTAAGTAGATAACTCATCAGTTGTTTGCATCAGAGCGATAATTTTGAGATAGTTATTAAAACTGTTTAAAGGTTGTCAAACGTTGTTTCTCGTTGTATATCCTTTAATTCTAGAGTTAAATTGATAAATAACGTGTACGAATTTGTTTAACGCATTTGTTTTGGTTACTCGACGTCTCCGTTCTCGTGTAGCCTACATATTGCGTTTTTTTTTAATTTGCTTACCGGGCTAAAGGTTAGCATGTTTAAAATACGTAAGTCGTTTTGTTCATCATATTTAAGTAGATAACTCATCAGTTGTTTGCATCAGAGCGATAATTTTTGAGATAGTTATTAAAACTGTTTAAAGGTTGTCAAACGTTGTTTCTCGTTGTATATCCTTTAATTCTAGAGTTAAATTGATAAATAACGTGTACGAATTTGTTTAACGCATTTGTTATGGTTACTCGACGTCTCCGTTCTCGTGTAGCCTACATATTGCGTTTTTTTTTAACTTGCTTACCGGGCTAAAGGTTAGCATGTTTAAAATACGTAAGTCGTTTTGTTCATCAAATTTAAGTAGATAACTCATCAGTTGTTTGCATCAGAGCGATAATTTTTGAGATAGTTATTAAAACTGTTTAAAGGTTGTCAAACGTTGTTTCTCGTTGTATATCCTTTAATTCTAGAGTTAAATTGATAAATAACGTGTACGAATTTGTTTAACGCATTTGTTTTGGTTACTCGACGTCTCCGTTCTCGTGTAGCCTACATATTGCGTTTTTTTTTAATTTGCTTACGGGCTAAAGGTTAGCATGTTTAAAATACGTAAGTCGTTTTGTTCAACAAATTTAAGTAGATAACTCATCAGTTGTTTGCATCAGAGCGATAATTTTTGAGATAGTTATTAAAAACTGTTTAAAGGTTGTCAAACGTTGTTTCTCGTTGTATATCCTTTAATTCTAGAGTTAAATTGATAAATAACGTGTACGAATTTGTTTAACGCATTTGTTTTGGTTACTCGACGTCTCCGTTCTCGTGTAGCCTACATATTGCGTTTTTTTTTAATTTGCTTACCGGGCTAAAGATTAGCATGTTTAAAATACGTAAGTCGTTTTGTTCATCATATTTAAGTAGATAACTCATCAGTTGTTTGCATCAGAGCGATAATTTTTGAGATAGTTATTAAAACTGTTTAAAGGTTGTCAAACGTTGTTTCTCGTTGTATATCCTTTAATTCTGGAGTTAAATTGATAAATAACGTGTACGAATTTGTTTAACGCATTTGTTTTGGTTACTCGACGTCTCCGTTCTCGTGTAGCCTACATATTGTGTTTTTTTTTTAATTTGCTTACCGGGCTAAAGGTTAGCATGTTTAAAATACGTAAGTCGTTTTGTTCATCATATTTAAGTAGATAACTCATCAGTTGTTTGCATCAGAGCGATAATTTTTGTGATAGTTACTAAAACTGTTTAAAGGGTTGTCAAACGTTGTTTCTCGTTGTATATCCTTTAATTCTAGAGTTAAATTGATAAATAACGTGTACGAATTTGTTTAACGCATTTGTTTTGGTATACTCGACGTCTCCGTTCTCGTGTAGCCTACATATTGCGTTTTTTTTTTTAATTTGCTTACCGGGCTAAAGGTTAGCATGTTTAAAATACGTAAGTCGTTTTGTTCATCAAATTTAAGTAGATAACTCATCAGTTGTTTGCATCAGAGCGATAATTTTTGAGATAGTTATTAAAACTGTTTAAAGGTTGTCAAACGTTGTTTCTCGTTGTATATCCTTTAATTCTAGAGTTAAATTGATAAATAACGTGTACGAATTTGTTTAACGCATTTGTTTTGGTTACTCGACGTCTCCGTTCTAGTGTAGCCCACATATTGCGTTTTTTTTTTAATTTGCTTACCGGGCTAAAGGTTAGCATGTTTAAAATACGTAAGTCGTTTTGTTCATCAAATTTAAGTAGATAACTCATCAGTTGTTTGCATCAGAGCGATAATTTTTGAGATAGTTATTAAAACTGTTTAAAGGTTGTCAAACGTTGTTTCTCGTTGTATATCCTTTAATTCTAGAGTTAAATTGATAAATAACGTGTACGAATTTGTTTAACGCATTTGTTTTGGTTACTCGACGTCTCCGTTCTCGTGTAGCCTACATATTGCGTTTTTTTTTTAATTTGCTTACCGGGCTAAAAGTTAGCATGTTTAAAATACGTAAGTCGTTTTGTTCATCATATTTAAGTAGATAACTCATCAGTTGTTTGCATCAGAGCGATAATTTTTGAGATAGTTATTAAAACTGTTTAAAGGTTGTCAAACGTTGTTTCTCTTTGTATATCCTTTAATTCTAGAGTTAAATTGATAAATAACGTGTACGAATTTGTTTAACGCATTTGTTTTGGTTACTCGACGTCTCCGTTCTCGTGTAGCCTACATATTGCGTTTTTTTTTTTTAATTTGCTTACCGGGCTAAAGGTTAGCATGTTTAAAATACGTAAGTCGTTTTGTTCATCAAATTTAAGTAGATAACTCATCAGTTGTTTGCATCAGAGCGATAATTTTTGAGATAGTTATTAAAACTGTTTAAAGGTTGTCAAACGTTGTTTCTCGTTGTATATCCTTTAATTCTAGAGTTAAATTGATAAATAACGTGTACGAATTTGTTTAACGCATTTGTTTTGGTTACTCGACGTCTCCGTTCTCGTGTAGCCTACATATTGCGTTTTTTTTTTTAATTTGCTTACCGGGCTAAAGGTTAGCATGTTTAAAATACGTAAGTCGTTTTTTTCAACAAATTTAAGTAGATAACTATTCAGTTGTTTGCATCAGAGCGACAATTTTTGAGATAGTTATTAAAACTGTTTAAAGGTTGTCAAATGTTGTTTCTCGTTGTATATCCTTTAATTCTAGAGTTAAATTGATAAATAACGTGTACGAATTTGTTTAACGCATTTGTTTTGGTTACTCGACGTCTCTGTTCTCGTGTAGCCTACATATTGCGTTTTTTTTTTAATTTGCTTACCGGGCTAAAGGTTAGCATGTTTAAAATACGTAAGTCGTTTTGTTCATCATATTTAAGTAGATAACTCATCAGTTGCTTGCATCAGAGCGATAATTTTTGAGATAGTTATTAAAACTGTTTAAAGGTTGTCAAACGTTGTTTCTCGTTGTATATCCTTTAATTCTAGAGTTAAATTGATAAATAACGTGTACGAATTTGTTTAACGCATTTGTTTTGGTTACTCGACGTCTCCGTTCTCGTGTAGCCTACATATTGCGTTTTTTTTTTTAATTTGCTTCCGGGCTAAAGGTTAGCATGTTTAAAATACGTAAGTCGTTTTGTTCATCAAATTTAAGTAGATAACTCATCAGTTGTTTGCATCAGACCGACAATTTTTGAGATAGTTATTAAAACTGTTTAAAGGTTGTCAAACGTTGTTTCTCGTTGTATATCCTTTAATTCTAGAGTTAAATTGATAAATAACGTGTACGAATTTGTTTAACGCATTTGTTTTGGTTACTCGACGTCTCCGTTCTCGTGTAGCCTACATATTGCGTTTTTTTTTTTAATTTGCTTACCGGGCTAAAGGTTAGCATGTTTAAAATACGTAAGTCGTTTTGTTCATCATATTTAAGTAGATAACTCATCAGTTGTTTGCATCAGAGCGATAATTTTTGAGATAGTTATTAAAACTGTTTAAAGGTTGTCAAACGTTGTTTCTCGTTGTATATCCTTTAATTCTAGAGTTAAATTGATAAATAACGTGTACGAATTAGTTTAACGCATTTGTTTTGGTTACTCGACGTCTCCGTTCTCGTGTAGCCTACATATTGCGTTTTTTTTTTTAATTTGCTTACCGGGCTAAAGGATAGCATGTTTAAAATACGTAAGTCGTTTTGTTCATCAAATTTAAGTAGATAACTCATCAGTTGTTTGCATCAGAGCGATAATTTTTGAGATAGTTATTAAAACTGTTTAAAGGTTGTCAAACGTTGTTTCTCGTTGTATATCCTTTAATTCTAGAGTTAAATTGATAAATAACGTGTACGAATTTGTTTAACGCATTTGTTTTGGTTACTCGACGTCTCCGTTCTCGTGTAGCCTACATATTGCGTTTTTTTTTTAATTTGCTTACCGGGCTAAAGGTTAGCATGTTTAAAATACGTAAGCCGTTTTGTTCATCAAATTTAAGTAGATAACTCATCAGTTGTTTGCATCAGAGCGATAATTTTTGAGATAGTTATTAAAACTGTTTAAAGGTTGTCAAACGTTGTTTCTCGTTGTATATCCTTTAATTCTAGAGTTAAATTGATAAATAACGTGTACGAATTTGTTTAACGCATTTGTTTTGGTTACTCGACGTCTCCGTTCTCGTGTAGCCTACATATTGCGTTTTTTTTTTTTAATTTGCTTACCGGGCTAAAGGTTAGCATGCTTAAAATACGTAAGTCGTTTTGTTCATCATATTTAAGTAGATAACTCATCAGTTGTTTTCATCAGAGCGATAATTTTTGAGATAGTTATTAAAACTGTTTAAAGGTTGTCAAACGTTGTTTCTCGTTGTATATCCTTTAATTCTAGAGTTAAATTGATAAATAACGTGTACGAATTTGTTTAACGCATTTGTTTTGGTTACTCGACGTCTCCGTTCTCGTGTAGCCTACATATTGCGTTTTTTTTTTTTAATTTGCTTACCGGGCTAAAGGTTAGCATGTTTATAATACGTAAGTCGTTTTGTTCATCAAATTTAAGTAGATAACTCATCAGTTGTTTGCATCAGAGCGATAATTTTTGAGATAGTTATTAAAACTGTTTAAAGGTTGTCAAACGTTGTTTCTCGTTGTATATCCTTTAATTCTAGAGTTAAATTGATAAATAACGTGTACGAATTTGTTTAACGCATTTGTTTTGGTTACTCGACGTCTCCGTTCTCGTGTAGCCTACATATTGCGTTTTTTTTTTTAATTTGCTTACCGGGCTAAAGGTTAGCATGCTTAAAATACGTAAGTCGTTTTGTTCAACAAATTTAAGTAGATAACTCATCAGTTGTTTGCATCAGAGCGATAATTTTTGAGATAGTTATTAAAACTGTTTAAAGGTTGTCAAACGTTGTTTCTCGTTGTATATCCTTTAATTCTAGAGTTAAATTGATAAATAACGTGTACGAATTTGTTTAACGCATTTGTTTTGGTTACTCGACGTCTCCGTTCTCGTGTAGCCTACATATTGCGTTTTTTTTTTAATTTGCTTACCGGGCTAAAGGTTAGCATGTTTAAAATACGTAAGTCGTTTTGTTCATCATATTTAAGTAGATAACTCATCAGTTGTTTGCATCAGAGCGATAATTTTTGAGATAGTTATTAAAACTGTTTAAAGGTTGTCAAACGTTGTTTCTCGTTGTATATCCTTTAATTCTAGAGTTAAATTGATAAATAACGTGTACGAATCTGTTTAACGCATTTGTTTTGGTTACTCGACGTCTCCGTTCTCGTGTAGCCTACATATTGCGTTTTTTTTTTAATTTGCTTACCGGGCTAAAGGTTAGCATGCTTAAAATACGTAAGTCGTTTTGTTCAACAAATTTAAGTAGATAACTCATCAGTTGTTTGCATCAGAGCGATAATTTTTGAGATAGTTATTAAAACTGTTTAAAGGTTGTCAAACGTTGTTTCTCGTTGTATATCCTTTAATTCTAGAGTTAAATTGATAAATAACGTGTACGAATTTGTTTAACGCATTTGTTTTGGTTACTCGACGTCTCTGTTCTCGTGTAGCCTACATATTGCGTTTTTTTTTAATTTGCTTACCGGGCTAAAGGTTAGCATGTTTAAAATACGTAAGTCGTTTTGTTCATCAAATTTAAGTAGATAACTCATCAGTTGTTTGCATCAGAGCGATAATTTTTGAGATAGTTATTAAAACTGTTTAAAGGTTGTCAAACGTTGTTTCTCGTTAAATATATCCTTTAATTCTAGAGTTAAATTGATAACTAACGTGTACGAATTTGTTTAACGCATTTGTTTTGGTTACTCGACGTCTCCGTTCTCGTGTAGCCTACATATTGCGTTTTTTTTTAATTTGCTTACCGGGCTAAAGGTTAGCATGTTTAAAATACGTAAGTCGTTTTGTTCATCAAATTTAAGTAGATAACTCATCAGTTGTTTGCATCAGAGCGACAATTTTTGAGATAGTTATTAAAACTGTTTAAAGGTTGTCAAACGTTGTTACTCGTTGTATATCCTTTAATTCTAGAGTTAAATTGATAAATAACGTGTACGAATTTGTTTAACGCATTTGTTTTGGTTACTCGACGTCTCCGTTCTCGTGTAGCCTACATATTGCGTTTTTTTTTTTAATTTGCTTACCGGGCTAAAGGTTAGCATGTTTAAAATACGTAAGTCGTTTTGTTCATCAAATTTAAGTAGATAACTCATCAGTTGTTTGCATCAGAGCGATAATTTTTGAGATAGTTTTTAAAACTGTTTAAAGGTTGTCAAACGTTGTTTCTCGTTGTATATCCTTTAATTCTAGAGTTAAATTGATAAATAACGTGTACGAATTTGTTTAACGCATTTGTTTTGGTTACTCGACGTCTCCGTTCTCGTGTAGCCTACATATTGCGTTTGTTTTTTAATTTGCTTACCGGGCTAAAGGTTAGCATGTTTAAAATACGTAAGTCGTTTTGTTCAACAAATTTAAGTAGATAACTCATCAGTTGTTTGCATCAGAGCGATAATTTTTGAGATAGTTATTAAAACTGTTTAAAGGTTGTCAAACGTTGTTTCTCGTTGTATATCCTTTAATTCTAGAGTTAAATTGATAAATAACGTGTACGAATTTGTTTAACGCATTTGTTTTGGTTACTCGACGTCTCCGTTCTCGTGTAGCCTACATATTGCGTTTGTTTTTTAATTTGCTTACCGGGCTAAAGGTTAGCATGTTTAAAATACGTAAGGCGTTTTGTTCATCAAATTTAAGTAGATAACTCATCAGTTGTTTGCATCAGAGCGATAATTTTTGAGATAGTTATTAAAACTGTTTAAAGGTTGTCAAACGTTGTTTCTCGTTGTATATACTTTAATTCTAGAGTTAAATTGATAAATAACGTGTACGAAGTTGTTTAACGCATTTGTTTTGGTTACTCGACGTCTCCGTTCTCGTGTAGCCTACATATTGCGTTTTTTTTTTTAATTTGCTTACCGGGCTAAAGGTTAGCATGTTTAAAATACGTAAGTCGTTTTGTTCAACAAATTTAAGTAGATAACTCATCAGTTGTTTGCATCAGAGCGACAATTTTTGAGATAGTTATTAAAACTGTTTAAAGGTTGTCAAACGTTGTTTCTCGTTGTATATCCTTTAATTCTAGAGTTAAATTGATAAATAACGTGTACGAATTTGTTTAACGCATTTGTTTTGGTTACTCGACGTCTCCGTTCTCGTGTAGCCTACATATTGCGTTTTTTTTTTAATTTGCTTACCGGGCTAAAGGTTAGCATGTTTAAAATACGTAAGTCGTTTTGTTCATCAAATTTAAGTAGATAACTTATCAGTTGTTTGCATCAGAGCGACAATTTTTGAGATAGTTATTAAAACTGTTTAAAGGTTGTCAAACGTTGTTTCTCGTTGTATATCCTTTAATTCTAGAGTTAGATTGATAAATAACGTGTAAGAATTTGTTTAACGCATTTGTTTTGGTTACTCGACGTCTCCGTTCTCGTGTAGCCTACATATTGTTTTTTTTTAATTTGCTTACCGGGCTAAAGGTTAGCATGTTTAAAATACGTAAGTCGTTTTGTTCATCAAATTTAAGTAGATAACTCATCAGTTGTTTGCATCAGAGCGATAATTTTTGAGATAGTTATTAAAACTGTTTAAAGGTTGTCAAACGTTTTTTCTCGTTGTATATCCTTTAATTCTAGAGTTAAATTGATAAATAACGTGTACGAATTTGTTTAACGCATTTGTTTTGGTTACTCGACGTCTCCGTTCTCGTGTAGCCTACATATTGCGTTTTTTTTTTAATTTGCTTACCGGGCTAAAGGTTAGCATGTTTAAAATACGTAAGTCGTTTTGTTCATCATATTTAAGTAGATAACTCGTCAGTTGTTTGCATCAGAGCGATAATTTTTGAGATAGTTATTAAAACTGTTTAAAGGTTGTCAAACGTTGTTTCTCGTTGTATATCCTTTAATTCTAGAGTTAAATTGATAAATAACGTGTACGAATTTGTTTAACGCATTTGTTTTGGTTACTCGACGTCTCCGTTCTCGTGTAGCCTACATATTGCGTTTTTTTTTTAATTTGCTTACCGGGCTAAAGGTTAGCATGTTTAAAATACGTAAGTCGTTTTGTTCATCATATTTAAGTAGATAACTCATCAGTTGTTTGCATCAGAGCGATAATTTTTGAGATAGTTATTAAAACTGTTTAAAGGTTGTCAAACGTTGTTTCTCGTTGTATATCCTTTAATTCTAGAGTTAAATTGATAAATAACGTGTACGAATTTGTTTAACGCATTTGTTTTGGTTACTCGACATCTCCGTTCTCGTGTAGCCTACATATTGCGTTTTTTTTTAATTTGCTTACCGGGCTAAAGGTTAGCATGTTTAAAATACGTAAGTCGTTTTGTTCATCAAATTTAAGTAGATAACTCATCAGTTGTTTGCATCAGAGCGATAATTTTTGAGATAGTTATTAAAACTGGTTAAAGGTTGTCAAACGTTGTTTCTCGTTGTATATCCTTTAATTCTAGAGTTAAATTGATAAATAACGTGTACGAATTTGTTTAACGCATTTGTTTTGGTTACTCGACGTCTCCGTTCTCGTGTAGCCTACATATTGCATTTTTTTTTTAATTTGCTTACCGGGCTAAAGGTTAGCATGTTTAAAATACGTAAGTCGTTTTGTTCAACAAATTTAAGTAGATAACTCATCAGTTGTTTGCATCAGAGCGATAATTTTTGAGATAGTTATTAAAACTGTTTAAAGGTTGTCAAACGTTGTTTCTCGTTGTATATCCTTTAATTCTAGAGTTAAATTGATAAATAACGTGTACGAATTTGTTTAACGCATTTGTTTTGTTTACTCGACGTCTCCGTTCTCGTGTAGCCTACATATTGCGTTTTTTTTTTAATTTGCTTACCGGGCTAAAGGTTAGCATGTTTAAAATACGTAAGTCGTTTTGTTCATCAAATTTAAGTAGATAACTCATCAGTTGTTTGCATCAGAGCGATAATTTTTGAGGTAGTTATTAAAACTCTTTAAAGATTGTCAAACGTTGTTTCTCGTTGTATATCCTTTAATTCTAGAGTTAAATTGATAAATAACGTGTACGAATTTGTTTAACGCATTTGTTTTGGTTACTCGACGTCTCCGTTCTCGTGTAGCCTACATATTGCGTTTTTTTTTTAATTTGCTTACCGGGCTAAAAGTTAGCATGTTTAAAATACGTAAGTCGTTTTGTTCAACAAATTTAAGTAGATAACTCATCAGTTGTTTGCATCAGAGCGACAATTTTAGAGATAGTTATTAAAACTGTTTAAAGGTTGTCAAACGTTGTTTCTCGTTGTATATCCTTTAATTCTAGAGTTAAATTGATAAATAACGTGTACGAATTTGTTTAACGCATTTGTTTTGGTTACTCGACGTCTCCGTTCTCGTGTAGCCTACATATTGCGTTTTTTTTTAAATTTGCTTACCGGGCTAAAGGTTAGCATGTTTAAAATACGTAAGTCGTTTTGTTCATCAAATTTAAGTAGATAACTCATCAGTTGTTTGCATCAGAGCGACAATTTTTGAGATAGTTATTAAAACTGTTTAAAGGTTGTCAAACGTTGTTTCTCGTTGTATATCCTTTAATTCTAGAGTTAGATTGATAAATAACGTGTACGAATTTGTTTAACGCATTTGTTTTGGTTACTCGACGTCTCCGTTCTCGTGTAGCCTACATATTGCGTTTTTTTTTTAATTTGCTTACCGGGCTAAAGGTTAGCATGTTTAAAATACGTAAGTCGTTTTGTTCATCAAATTTAAGTAGATAACTCATCAGTTGTTTGCATCAGAGCGATAATTTTTGAGATAGTTATTAAAACTGTTTAAAGGTTGTCAAACGTTGTTTCTCGTTGTATATCCTTTAATTCTAGAGTTAAATTGATAAATAACGTGTACGAATTTTTTTAAGGCATTTGTTTTGGTTACTCGACGTCTCCGTTCTCCTGTAGCCTACATATTGCGTTTTTTTTTAATTTGCTTACCGGGCTAAAGGTTAGCATGTTTAAAATACGTAAGTCGTTTTGTTCATCATATTTAAGTAGATAACTCGTCAGTTGTTTGCATCAGAGCGATAATTTTTGAGATAGTTATTAAAACTGTTTAAAGGTTGTCAAACGTTGTTTCTCGTTGTATATCCTTTAATTCTAGAGTTAAATTGATAAATAACGTGTACGAATTTGTTTAACGCATTTGTTTTGGTTACTCGACGTCTCCGTTCTCGTGTAGCCTACATATTGCGTTTTTTTTTTAACTTGCTTACCGGGCTAAAGGTTAGCATGTTTAAAATACGTAAGTCGTTTTGTTCATCAAATTTAAGTAGATAACTCATCAGTTGTTTGCATCAGAGCGATAATTTTTGAGATAGTTATTAAAACTGTTTAAAGGTTGTCAAACGTTGTTTCTCGTTGTATATCCTTTAATTTTAGAGTTAAATTGATAAATAACGTGTACGAATTTGTTTAACGCATTTGTTTTGGTTACTCGACGTCTCCGTTCTCGTGTAGCCTACATATTGCGTTTTTTTTTTAATTTGCTTACCGGGCTAAAGGTTAGCATGTTTAAAATACGTAAGTCGTTTTGTTCATCAAATTTAAGTAGATAACTCATCAGTTGTTTGCATCAGAGCGACAATTTTTGAGATAGTTATTAAAACTGTTTAAAGGTTGTCAAACGTTGTTTCTCGTTGTATATCCTTTAATTCTAGAGTTAGATTGATAAATAACGTGTACGAATTTGTTTAACGCATTTGTTTTGGTTACTCGACGTCTCCGTTCTCGTGTTGCCTACATATTGCGTTTTTTTTTAATTTGCTTACCGGGCTAAAGGTTAGCATGTTTAAAATACGTAAGTCGTTTTGTTCATCAAATTTAAGTAGATAACTCATCAGTTGTTTGCATCAGAGCGATAATTTTTGAGATAGTTATTAAAACTGTTTAAAGGTTGTCAAACGTTGTTTCTCGTTGTATATCCTTTAATTCTAGAGTTAAATTGATAAATAACGTGTACGAATTTGTTTAACGCATTTGTTTTGGTTACTCGACGTCTCCGTTCTCGTGTAGCCTACATATTGCGTTTTTTTTTTAATTTGCTTACCGGGCTAAAGGTTAGCATGTTTAAAATACGTAAGTCGTTTTGTTCATCATATTTAAGTAGATAACTCGTCAGTTGTTTGCATCAGAGCGATAATTTTTGAGATAGTTATTAAAACTGTTTAAAGGTTGTCAAACGTTGTTTCTCGTTGTATATCCTTTAATTCTAGAGTTAAATTGATAAATAACGTGTACGAATTTGTTTAACGCATTTGTTTTGGTTACTCGACGTCTCCGTTCTCGTGTAGCCTACATATTGCGTTTTTTTTTTAATTTGCTTACCGGGCTAAAGGTTAGCATGTTTAAAATACGTAAGTAGTTTTGTTCATCATATTTAAGTAGATAACTCATCAGTTGTTTGCATCAGAGCGATAATTTTTGAGATAGTTATTAAAACTGTTTAAAGGTTGTCAAACGTTGTTTCTCGTTGTATATCCTTTAATTCTAGAGTTAAATTGATAAATAACGTGTACGAATTTGTTTAACGCATTTGTTTTGGTTACTCGACGTCTCCGTTCTCGTGTAGCCTACATATTGCGCTTTTTTTTTAATTTGCTTACCGGGCTAAAGGTTAGCATGTTTAAAATACGTAAGTCGTTTTGTTCATCATATTTAAGTAGATAACTCGTCAGTTGTTTGCATCAGAGCGATAATTTTTGAGATAGTTAATAAAACTGTTTAAAGGTTGTCAAACGTTGTTTCTCGTTGTATATCCTTTAATTCTAGAGTTAAATTGATAAATAACGTGTACGAATTTGTTTAACGCATTTGTTTTGGTTACTCGACGTCTCCGTTCTCGTGTAGCCTACATATTGCGTTTTTTTTTTAATTTGCTTACCGGGCTAAAGGTTAGCATGTTTAAAATACGTAAGTCGTTTTGTTCATCATATTTAAGAAGATAACTCGTCAGTTGTTTGCATCAGAGCGATAATTTTTGAGATAGTTATTAAAACTGTTTAAAGGTTGTCAAACGTTGTTTCTCGTTGTATATCCTTTAATTCTAGAGTTAAATTGATAAATAACGTGTACGAATTTGTTTAACGCATTTGTTTTGGTTACTCGACGTCTCCGTTCTCGTGTAGCCTACATATTGCGTTTTTTTTTTAATTTGCTTACCGGGCTAAAGGTTAGCATGTTTAAAATACGTAAGTGGTTTTGTTCATCATATTTAAGTAGATAACTCATCAGTTGTTTGCATCAGAGCGATAATTTTTGAGATAGTTATTAAAACTGTTTAAAGGTTGTCAAACGTTGTTTCTCGTTGTATATCCTTTAATTCTAGAGTTAAATTGATAAATAACGTGTACGAATTTGTTTAACGCATTTGTTTTGGTTACTCGACGTCTCCGTTCTCGTGTAGCCTACATATTGCGTTTTTTTTTTAATTTGCTTACCGGGCTAAAGGTTAGCATGTTTAAAATACGTAAGTCGTTTTGTTCATCATATTTAAGTAGATAACTCGTCAGTTGTTTGCATCAGAGCGATAATTTTTGAGATAGTTATTAAAACTGTTTAAAGGTTGTCAAACGTTGTTTCTCGTTGTATATCCTTTAATTCTAGAGTTAAATTGATAAATAACGTGTACGAATTTGTTTAACGCATTTGTTTTGGTTACTCGACGTCTCCGTTCTCGTGTAGCCTACATATTGCGTTTTTTTTTTAATTTGCTTACCGGGCTAAAGGTTAGCATGTTTAAAATACGTAAGTCGTTTTGTTCATCATATTTAAGTAGATAACTCGTCAGTTGTTTGCATCAGAGCGATAATTTTTGAGATAGTTATTAAAACTGTTTAAAGGTTGTCAAACGTTGTTTCTCGTTGTATATCCTTTAATTCTAGAGTTAAATTGATAAATAACGTGTACGAATTTGTTTAACGCATTTGTTTGGTTACTCGACGTCTCCGTTCTCGTGTAGCCTACATATTGCGTTTTTTTTTTAATTTGCTTACCGGGCTAAAGGTTAGCATGTTTAAAATACGTAAGTCGTTTTGTTCATCATATTTAAGTAGATAACTCGTCAGTTGTTTGCATCAGAGCGATAATTTTTGAGATAGTTATTAAAACTGTTTAAAGGTTGTCAAACGTTGTTTCTCGTTGTATATCCTTTAATTCTAGAGTTAAATTGATAAATAACGTGTACGAATTTGTTTAAACGCATTTGTTTTGGTTACTCGACGTCTCCGTTCTCGTGTAGCCTACATATTGCGTTTTTTTTTTAATTTGCTTACCGGGCTAAAGGTTAGCATGTTTAAAATACGTAAGTCGTTTTGTTCATCATATTTAAGTAGATAACTCATCAGTTGTTTGCATCAGAGCGATAATTTTTAAGATAGTTATTAAAACTGTTTAAAGGTTGTCAAACGTTGTTTCTCGTTGTATATCCTTTAATTCTAGAGTTAAATTGATAAATAACGTGTACGAATTTGTTTAACGCATTTGTTTTGGTTACTCGACGTCTCCGTTCTCGTGTAGCCTACATATTGCGTTTTTTTTTTAATTTGCTTACCGGGCTAAAGGTTAGCATGTTTAAAATACGTAAGTCGTTTTGTTCATCAAATTTAAGTAGATAACTCATCAGTTGTTTGCATCAGAGCGATAATTTTTGAGATAGTTATTAAAACTGTTTAAAGGTTGTCAAACGTTGTTTCTCGTTGTATATCCTTTAATTCTAGAGTTAAATTGATAAATAACGTGTACGAATTTGTTTAACGCATTTGTTTTGGTTACTCGACGTCTCCGTTCTCGTGTAGCCTACATATTGCATTTTTTTTTAATTTGCTTACCGGGCTAAAGGTTAGCATGTTTAAAATACGTAAGTCGTTTTGTTCAACAAATTTAGGTAGATAACTCATCAGTTGTTTGCATCAGAGCGATAATTTTTGAGATAGTTATTAAAACTGTTTAAAGGTTGTCAAACGTTGTTTCTCGTTGTATATCCTTTAATTCTAGAGTTAAATTGATAAATAACGTGTACGAATTTGTTTAACGCATTTGTTTTGGTTACTCGACGTCTCCGTTCTCGTGTAGCCTACATATTGCGTTTTTTTTTTAATTTGCTTACCGGGCTAAAGGTTAGCATGTTTAAAATAACGTAAGTCGTTTTGTTCATCAAATTTAAGTAGATAACTCATCAGTTGTTTGCATCAGAGCGATAATTTTTGAGATAGTTATTAAAACTGTTTAAAGGTTGTCAAACGTTGTTTCTCGTTGTATATCCTTTAATTTTAGAGTTAAATTGATAAATAACGTGTACGAATTTGTTTAACGCATTTGTTTTGGTTACTCGACGTCTCCGTTCTCGTGTAGCCTACCTATTGCGTTTTTTTTTTAATTTGCTTACCGGCTAAAGGTTAGCATGTTTAAAATACGTAAGTCGTTTTGTTCATCAAATTTAAGTAGATAACTCATCAGTTGTTTGCATCAGAGCGACAATTTTTGAGATAGTTATTAAAACTGTTTAAAGGTTGTCAAACGTTGTTTCTCGTTGTATATCCTTTAATTCTAGAGTTAGATTGATAAATAACGTGTACGAATTTGTTTAATGCATTTGTTTTGGTTACTCGACGTCTCCGTTCTCGTGTTGCCTACATATTGCGTTTTTTTTTTAATTTGCTTACCGGGCTAAAGGTTAGCATGTTTAAAATACGTAAGTCGTTTTGTTCATCAAATTTAAGTAGATAACTCATCAGTTGTTTGCATCAGAGCGATAATTTTTGAGATAGTTATTAAAACTGTTTAAAGGTTGTCAAACGTTGTTTCTCGTTGTATATCCTTTAATTCTAGAGTTAAATTGATAAATAACGTGTACGAATTTGTTTAACGCATTTGTTTTGGTTACTCGACGTCTCCGTTCTCGTGTAGCCTACATATTGCGTTTTTTTTTTAATTTGCTTACCGGGCTAAAGGTTAGCATGTTTAAAATACGTAAGTCGTTTTGTTCATCATATTTAAGTAGATAACTCGTCAGTTGTTTGCATCAGAGCGATAATTTTTGAGATAGTTATTAAAACTGTTTAAAGGTTGTCAAACGTTGTTTCTCGTTGTATATCCTTTAATTCTAGAGTTAAATTGATAAATAACGTGTACGAATTTGTTTAACGCATTTGTTTTGGTTACTCGACGTCTCCGTTCTCGTGTAGCCTACATATTGCGTTTTTTTTTTAATTTGCTTACCGGGCTAAAGGTTAGCATGTTTAAAATACGTAAGTAGTTTTGTTCATCATATTTAAGTAGATAACTCATCAGTTGTTTGCATCAGAGCGATAATTTTTGAGATAGTTATTAAAAATGTTTAAAGGTTGTCAAACGTTGTTTCTCGTTGTATATCCTTTAATTCTAGAGTTAAATTGATAAATAACGTGTACGAATTTGTTTAACGCATTTGTTTTGGTTACTCGACGTCTCCGTTCTCGTGTAGCCTACATATTGCATTTTTTTTTTAATTTGCTTACCGGGCTAAAGGTTAGCATGTTTAAAATACGTAAGTCGTTTTGTTCATCATATTTAAGTAGATAACTCATCAGTTGTTTGCATCAGAGCGATAATTTTTGAGATAGTTATTAAAACTGTTTAAAGGTTGTCAAACGTTGTTTCTCGTTGTATATCCTTTAATTCTAGAGTTAAATTGATAAATAACGAGTACGAATTTGTTTAACGCATTTGTTTTGGTTACTCGTCGTCTCCGTTCTCGTGTAGCCTACATATTGCGTTTTTTTTTTTATTTGCTTACCGGGCTAAAGGTTAGCATGTTTAAAATACGTAAGTCGTTTTGTTCATCAAATTTAAGTAGATAACTCATCAGTTGTTTGCATCAGAGTGATAATTTTTGAGATAGTTATTAAAACTGTTTAAAGGTTGTCAAACGTTGTTTCTCGTTGTATATCCTTTAATTCTAGATTTAAATTGATAAATAACGTGTACGAATTTGTTTAACGCATTTGTTTTGGTTACTCGACGTCTCCGTTCTCGTGTAGCCTACATATTGCGTTTTTTTTTTAATTTGCTTACCGGGCTAAAGGTAAGCATGTTTAAAATACGTAAGTCGTTTTGTTCATCAAATTTAAGTAGATAACTCATCAGTTGTTTGCATCAGAGCGATAATTTTTGAGATAGTTATTAAAACTGTTTAAAGGTTGTCAAACGTTGTTTCTCGTTGTATATCCTTTAATTCTAAAGTTAAATTGATAAATAACGTGTACGAATTTGTTTAACGCATTTGTTTTGGTTACTCGACGTCTCCGTTCTCGTGTAGCCTACATATTGCGTTTTTTTTTTAATTTGCTTACCGGGCTAAAGGTTAGCATGTTTAAAATACGTAAGTCGTTTTGTTCATCAAATTTAAGTAGATAACTCATCAGTTGTTTGCATCAGAGCGATAATTTTTGAGATAGTTATTAAAACTGTTTAAAGGTTGTCAAACGTTGTTTCTCGTTGTATATCCTTTAATTCTAGAGTTAAATTGATAAATAACGTGTACGAATTTGTTTAACGCATTTGTTTTGGTTACTCGACGTCTCCGTTCTCGTGTAGCCTACATATTGCGTTTTTTTTTTAATTTGCTTACCGGGCTAAAGGTTAGCATGTTTAAAATACGTAAGTAGTTTTGTTCATCATATTTAAGTAGATAACTCATCAGTTGTTTGCATCAGAGCGATAATTTTTGAGATAGTTATTAAAACTGTTTAAAGGTTGTCAAACGTTGTTTCTCGTTGTATATCCTTTAATTCTAGAGTTAAATTGATAAATAACGTGTACGAATTTGTTTAACGCATTTGTTTTGGTTACTCGACGTCTCCGTTCTCGTGTAGCCTACATATTGCGCTTTTTTTTTAATTTGCTTACCGGGCTAAAGGTTAGCATGTTTAAAATACGTAAGTCGTTTTGTTCATCATATTTAAGTAGATAACTCGTCAGTTGTTTGCATCAGAGCGATAATTTTTGAGATAGTTATTAAAACTGTTTAAAGGTTGTCAAACGTTGTTTCTCGTTGTATATCCTTTAATTCTAGAGTTAAATTGATAAATAACGTGTACGAATTTGTTTAACGCATTTGTTTTGGTTACTCGACGTCTCCGTTCTCGTGTAGCCTACATATTGCGTTTTTTTTTTAATTTGCTTACCGGGCTAAAGGTTAGCATGTTTAAAATACGTAAGTCGTTTTGTTCATCATATTTAAGAAGATAACTCGTCAGTTGTTTGCATCAGAGCGATAATTTTTGAGATAGTTATTAAAACTGTTTAAAGGTTGTCAAACGTTGTTTCTCGTTGTATATCCTTTAATTCTAGAGTTAAATTGATAAATAACGTGTACGAATTTGTTTAACGCATTTGTTTTGGTTACTCGACGTCTCCGTTCTCGTGTAGCCTACATATTGCGTTTTTTTTTTAATTTGCTTACCGGGCTAAAGGTTAGCATGTTTAAAATACGTAAGTGGTTTTGTTCATCATATTTAAGTAGATAACTCATCAGTTGTTTGCATCAGAGCGATAATTTTTGAGATAGTTATTAAAACTGTTTAAAGGTTGTCAAACGTTGTTTCTCGTTGTATATCCTTTAATTCTAGAGTTAAATTGATAAATAACGTGTACGAATTTGTTTAACGCATTTGTTTTGGTTACTCGACGTCTCCGTTCTCGTGTAGCCTACATATTGCGTTTTTTTTTTAATTTGCTTACCGGGCTAAAGGTTAGCATGTTTAAAATACGTAAGTCGTTTTGTTCATCATATTTAAGTAGATAACTCGTCAGTTGTTTGCATCAGAGCGATAATTTTTGAGATAGTTATTAAAACTGTTTAAAGGTTGTCAAACGTTGTTTCTCGTTGTATATCCTTTAATTCTAGAGTTAAATTGATAAATAACGTGTACGAATTTGTTTAACGCATTTGTTTTGGTTACTCGACGTCTCCGTTCTCGTGTAGCCTACATATTGCGTTTTTTTTTTAATTTGCTTACCGGGCTAAAGGTTAGCATGTTTAAAATACGTAAGTCGTTTTGTTCATCATATTTAAGTAGATAACTCGTCAGTTGTTTGCATCAGAGCGATAATTTTTGAGATAGTTATTAAAACTGTTTAAAGGTTGTCAAACGTTGTTTCTCGTTGTATATCCTTTAATTCTAGAGTTAAATTGATAAATAACGTGTACGAATTTGTTTAACGCATTTGTTTTGGTTACTCGACGTCTCCGTTCTCGTGTAGCCTACATATTGCGTTTTTTTTTTAATTTGCTTACCGGGCTAAAGGTTAGCATGTTTAAAATACGTAAGTCGTTTTGTTCATCATATTTAAGTAGATAACTCGTCAGTTGTTTGCATCAGAGCGATAATTTTTGAGATAGTTATTAAAACTGTTTAAAGGTTGTCAAACGTTGTTTCTCGTTGTATATCCTTTAATTCTAGAGTTAAATTGATAAATAACGTGTACGAATTTGTTTAACGCATTTGTTTTGGTTACTCGACGTCTCCGTTCTCGTGTAGCCTACATATTGCGTTTTTTTTTTAATTTGCTTACCGGGCTAAAGGTTAGCATGTTTAAAATACGTAAGTCGTTTTGTTCATCATATTTAAGTAGATAACTCATCAGTTGTTTGCATCAGAGCGATAATTTTTAAGATAGTTATTAAAACTGTTTAAAGGTTGTCAAACGTTGTTTCTCGTTGTATATCCTTTAATTCTAGAGTTAAATTGATAAATAACGTGTACGAATTTGTTTAACGCATTTGTTTTGGTTACTCGACGTCTCCGTTCTCGTGTAGCCTACATATTGCGTTTTTTTTTTAATTTGCTTACCGGGCTAAAGGTTAGCATGTTTAAAATACGTAAGTCGTTTTGTTCATCAAATTTAAGTAGATAACTCATCAGTTGTTTGCATCAGAGCGATAATTTTTGAGATAGTTATTAAAACTGTTTAAAGGTTGTCAAACGTTGTTTCTCGTTGTATATCCTTTAATTCTAGAGTTAAATTGATAAATAACGTGTACGAATTTGTTTAACGCATTTGTTTTGGTTACTCGACGTCTCCGTTCTCGTGTAGCCTACATATTGCATTTTTTTTTAATTTGCTTACCGGGCTAAAGGTTAGCATGTTTAAAATACGTAAGTCGTTTTGTTCAACAAATTTAAGTAGATAACTCATCAGTTGTTTGCATCAGAGCGATAATTTTTGAGATAGTTATTAAAACTGTTTAAAGGTTGTCAAACGTTGTTTCTCGTTGTATATCCTTTAATTCTAGAGTTAAATTGATAAATAACGTGTACGAATTTGTTTAACGCATTTGTTTTGGTTACTCGACGTCTCCGTTCTCGTGTAGCCTACATATTGCGTTTTTTTTTTAATTTGCTTACCGGGCTAAAGGTTAGCATGTTTAAAATACGTAAGTCGTTTTGTTCATCAAATTTAAGTAGATAACTCATCAGTTGTTTGCATCAGAGCGATAATTTTTGAGATAGTTATTAAAACTGTTTAAAGGTTGTCAAACGTTGTTTCTCGTTGTATATCCTTTAATTTTAGAGTTAAATTGATAAATAACGTGTACGAATTTGTTTAACGCATTTGTTTTGGTTACTCGACGTCTCCGTTCTCGTGTAGCCTACATATTGCGTTTTTTTTTTAATTTGCTTACCGGGCTAAAGGTTAGCATGTTTAAAATACGTAAGTCGTTTTGTTCATCAAATTTAAGTAGATAACTCATCAGTTGTTTGCATCAGAGCGACAATTTTTGAGATAGTTATTAAAACTGTTTAAAGGTTGTCAAACGTTGTTTCTCGTTGTATATCCTTTAATTCTAGAGTTAGATTGATAAATAACGTGTACGAATTTGTTTAATGCATTTGTTTTGGTTATTCGACGTCTCCGTTCTCGTGTTGCCTACATATTGCGTTTTTTTTTTAATTTGCTTACCGGGCTAAAGGTTAGCATGTTTAAAATACGTAAGTCGTTTTGTTCATCAAATTTAAGTAGATAACTCATCAGTTGTTTGCATCAGAGCGATAATTTTTGAGATAGTTATTAAAACTGTTTAAAGGTTGTCAAACGTTGTTTCTCGTTGTATATCCTTTAATTCTAGAGTTAAATTGATAAATAACGTGTACGAATTTGTTTAACGCATTTGTTTTGGTTACTCGACGTCTCCGTTCTCGTGTAGCCTACATATTGCGTTTTTTTTTAATTTGCTTACCGGGCTAAAGGTTAGCATGTTTAAAATACGTAAGTCGTTTTGTTCATCATATTTAAGTAGATAACTCGTCAGTTGTTTGCATCAGAGCGATAATTTTTGAGATAGTTATTAAAACTGTTTAAAGGTTGTCAAACGTTGTTTCTCGTTGTATATCCTTTAATTCTAGAGTTAAATTGATAAATAACGTGTACGAATTTGTTTAACGCATTTGTTTTGGTTACTCGACGTCTCCGTTCTCGTGTAGCCTACATATTGCGTTTTTTTTTTAATTTGCTTACCGGGCTAAAGGTTAGCATGTTTAAAATACGTAAGTAGTTTTGTTCATCATATTTAAGTAGATAACTCATCAGTTGTTTGCATCAGAGCGATAATTTTTGAGATAGTTATTAAAACTGTTTAAAGGTTGTCAAACGTTGTTTCTCGTTGTATATCCTTTAATTCTAGAGTTAAATTGATAAATAACGTGTACGAATTTGTTTAACGCATTTGTTTTGGTTACTCGATCTTCGTTCTCGTGTAGCCTACATATTGCGTTTTTTTTTAATTTGCTTACCGGGCTAAAGGTTAGCTTCTTTAAAATACGCAAGTCGTTTTGTTCATCATATTTAAGTAGATAACTCATCAGTTGTTTGCATCAGAGCGATAATTTTTGAGATAGTTATTAAAACTGTTTAAAGGTTGTCAAACGTTGTTTCTCGTTGTATATCCTTTAATTCTAGAGTTAAATTGATAAATAACGTGTACGAATTTGTTTAACGCATTTGTTTTGGTTACTCGACGTCTCCGTTCTCGTGTAGCCTACATATTGCGTTTTTTTTTTAATTTGCTTACCGGGCTAAAGGTTAGCATGTTTAAAATACGTAAGTCGTTTTGTTCATCATATTTAAGTAGATAACTCATCAGTTGTTTGCATCAGAGCGATAATTTTTGAGATAGTTATTAAAACTGTTTAAAGGTTGTCAAACGTTGTTTCTCGTTGTATATCCTTTAATTCTAGAGTTAAATTGATAAATAACGTGTACGAATTTGTTTAACGCATTTGTTTTGGTTACTCGACGTCTCCGTTCTCGTGTAGCCTACATATTGCGTTTTTTTTTTAATTTGCTTACCGGGCTAAAGGTTAGCATGTTTAAAATACGTAAGTCGTTTTGTTCATCATATTTAAGTAGATAACTCATCAGTTGTTTGCATCAGAGCGATAATTTTTGAGATAGTTATTAAAACTGTTTAAAGGTTGTCAAACGTTGTTTCTCGTTGTATATCCTTTAATTCTAGAGTTAAATTGATAAATAACGTGTACGAATTTGTTTAACGCATTTCTTTTGGTTACTCGACGTCTCCGTTCTCGTGTAGCCTACATATTGCGTTTTTTTTTTAATTTGCTTACCGGGCTAAAGGTTAGCATGTTTAAAATACGTAAGTCGTTTTGTTCATCATATTTAAGTAGATAACTCATCAGTTGTTTGCATCAGAGCGATAATTTTTGAGATAGTTATTAAAACTGTTTAAAGGTTGTCAAACGTTGTTTCTCGTTGTATATCCTTTAATTCTAGAGTTAAATTGATAAATAACTTGTACGAATTTGTTTAACGCATTTGTTTTGGTTACTCGACGTCTCCGTTCTCGTGTAGCCTACATATTGCGTTTTTTTTTTTAATTTGCTTACCGGGCTAAAGGTTAGCATGTTTAAAATACGTAAGTCGTTTTGTTCAACAAATTTAAGTAGATAACTCATCAGTTGTTTGCATCAGAGCGATAATTTTTGAGATAGTTATTAAAACTGTTTAAAGGTTGTCAAACGTTGTTTCTCGTTGTATATCCTTTAATTCTAGAGTTAAATTGATAAATAACGTGTACGAATTTGTTTAACGCATTTGTTTTGGTTACTCGACGTCTCCGTTCTCGTGTAGCCTACATATTGCGTTTTTTTTTTTAATTTGCTTACCGGGCTAAAGGTTTACATGTTTAAAATACGTAAGTCGTTTTGTTCATCAAATTTAAGTAGATAACTCATCAGTTGTTTGCATCAGAGCGATAATTTTTGAGATAGTCATTAAAACTGTTTAAAGGTTGTCAAACGTTGTTTCTCGTTGTATATCCTTTAATTCTAGAGTTAAATTGATAAATAACGTGTACGAATTTGTTTAACGCATTTGTTTTGGTTACTCGACGTCTCCGTTCTCGTGTAGCCTACATATTGCGTTTTTTTTTTTAATTTGCTTACCGGGCTAAAGGTTAGCATGTTTAAAATACGTAAGTCGTTTTGTTCATCATATTTAAGTAGATAACTCATCAGTTGTTTGCATCAGAGCGATAATTTTTGAGATAGTTATTAAAACTGTTTAAAGGTTGTCAAACGTTGTTTCTCGTTGTATATCCTTTAATTCTAGAGTTAAATTGATAAATAACGTGTACAAATTTGTTTAACGCATTTGTTTTGGTTACTCGACGTCTCCGTTCTCGTGTAGCCTACATATTGCGTTTTTTTTTTAATTTGCTTACCGGGCTAAAGGTTAGCATGTTTAAAATACGTAATTGTTCATCATATTTAAGTAGATAACTCATCAGTTGTTTGCATCAGAGCGATAATTTTTGAGATAGTTATTAAAACTGTTTAAAGATTGTCAAACGTTGTTTCTCGTTGTATATCCTTTAATTCTAGAGTTAAATTGATAAATAACGTGTACGAATTTCTTTAACGCATTTGTTTTGGTTACTCGACGACTCCGTTCTCGTGTAGCCTACATATTGCGTTTTTTTTTTTAATTTGCTTACCGGGCTAAAGGTTAGCATGTTTAAAATACGTAAGTCGTTTTGTTCAACAAATTTAAGTAGATAACTCATCAGCTGTTTGCATCAGAGCGATAATTTTTGAGATAATTATTAAAACTGTTTAAAGGTTGTCAAACGTTGTTTCTCGTTGTATATCCTTTAATTCTAGAGTTAAATTGATAAATAACGTGTACGAATTTGTTTAACGCATTTGTTTTGGTTACTCGACGTCTCCGTTCTCGTGTAGCCTACATATTGCGTTTTTTTTTTAATTTGCTTACCGGGCTAAAGGTTAACATGTTTAAAATACGTAAGTCGTTTTGTTCATCATATTTAAGTAGATAACTCATCAGTTGTTTGCATCAGAGCGATAATTTTTGAGATAGTTATTAAAACTGTTTAAAGGTTGTCAAACGGTGTTTCTCGTTGTATATCCTTTAATTCTAGAGTTAAATTGATAAATACCGTGTACGAATTTGTTTAACGCATTTGTTTTGGTTACTCGACGTCTCCGTTCTCGTGTAGCCTACATATTGCGTTTTTTTTTAATTTGCTTACCGGGCTAAAGGTTAGCATGTTTAAAATACGTAAGTCGTTTTGTTCAACAAATTTAAGTAGATAACTCATCAGCTGTTTGCATCAGAGCGATAATTTTTGAGATAGTTATTAAAACTGTTTAAAGGTTGTCAAACGTTGTTTCTCGTTGTATATCCTTTAATTCTAGAGTTAAATTGATAAATACCGTGTACGAATTTGTTTAACGCATTTGTTTTGGTTACTCGACGTCTCCGTTCTCGTGTAGCCTACATATTGCGTTTTTTTTTTAATTTGCTTACCGGGCTAAAGGTTAGCATGTTTAAAATACGTAAGTCGTTTTGTTCATCATATTTAAGTAGATAACTCATCAGTTGTTTGCATCAGAGCGATAATTTTTGAGATAGTTATTAAAACTGTTTAAAGGTTGTCAAACGTTGTTTCTCGTTGTATATCCTTTAATTCTAGAGTTAAATTGATAAATAACGTGTACGATTTTGTTTAACGCATTTGTTTTGGTTACTCGACGTCTCCGTTCTCGTGTAGCCTACATATTGCGTTTTTTTTTTAATTTGCTTACCGGGCTAAAGGTTAGCATGTTTAAAATACGTAAGTCGTTTTGTTCATCATATTTAAGTAGATAACTCATCAGTTGTTTGCATCAGAGCGATAATTTTTGAGATAGTTATTAAAACTGTTTAAAGGTTGTCAAACGTTGTTTCTCGTTGTATATCCTTTAATTCTAGAGTTAAATTGATAAATAACGTGTACGATTTTGTTTAACGCATTTGTTTTGGTTACTCGACGTCTCCGTTCTCGTGTAGCCTACATATTGCGTTTTTTTTTTAATTTGCTTACCGGGCTAAAGGTTAGCATGTTTAAAATACGTAAGTCGTTTTGTTCATCATATTTAAGTAGATAACTCATCAGTTGTTTGCATCAGAGCGATAATTTTTGAGATAGTTATTAAAACTGTTTAAAGGTTGTCAAACGTTGTTTCTCGTTGTATATCCTTTAATTCTAGAGTTAAATTGATAAATAACGTGTACGAATTTGTTTAACGCATTTGTTTTGGTTACTCGACGTCTCCGTTCTCGTGTAGCCTACATATTGCGTTTTTTTTTTAATTTGCTTACCGGGCTAAAGGTTAGCATGTTTAAAATACGTAAGTCGTTTTGTTCATAATATTTAAGTAGATAACTCATCAGTTGTTTGCATCAGAGCGATAATTTTTGAGATAGTTATTAAAACTGTTTAAAGGTTGTCAAACGTTGTTTCTCGTTGTATATCCTTTAATTCTAGAGTTAAATTGATAAATAACGTGTACGAATTTGTTTAACGCATTTGTTTTGGTTACTCGACGTCTCCGCTCTCGTGTAGCCTACATATTGCGTTTTTTTTTTTAATTTGCTTACCGGGCTAAAGGTTAGAATGTTTAAAATACGTAAGTCGTTTTGTTCATCATATTTAAGTAGATAACTCATCAGTTGTTTGCATCAGAGCGATAATTTTTGAGATAGTTATTAAAACTGTTTAAAGGTTGTCAAACGTTGTTTCTCGTTGTATATCCTTTAATTCTAGAGTTAAATTGATAAATAACGTGTACGAATTTGTTTAACGCATTTGTTTTGGTTACTCGACGTCTCCCTTCTCGTGTAGCCTACATATTGCGTTTTTTTTTTTAATTTGCTTACCGGGCTAAAGGTTAGCATGTTTAAAATACGTAAGTCGTTTTGTTCATCATATTTAAGTAGATAACTCATCAGTTGTTTGCATCAGAGCGATAATTTTTGAGATAGTTATTAAAACTGTTTAAAGGTTGTCAAACGTTGTTTCTTGTTGTATATCCTTTAATTCTAGAGTTAAATTGATAAATAACGTGTACGAATTTGTTTAACGCATTTGTTTTGGTTACTCGACGTCTCCGTTCTCGTGTAGCCTACATATTGCGTTTTTTTTTTAATTTGCTTACCGGGCTAAAGGTTAGCATGTTTAAAATACGTAAGTCGTTTTGTTCATCATATTTAAGTAGATAACTCATCAGTTGTTTGCATCAGAGCGATAATTTTTGAGATAGTTATTGAAACTGTTTAAAGGTTGTCAAACATTGTTTCTCGTTGTATATCCTTTAATTCTAGAGTTAAATTGATAAATAACGTGTACGAATTTGTTTAACGCATTTGTTTTGGTTACTCGACGTCTCCGTTCTCGTGTAGCCTACATATTGCGTTTTTTTTTTTAATTTGCTTACCGGGCTAAAGGTTAGCATGTTTAAAATACGTAAGTCGTTTTGTTCAACAAATTTAAGTAGATAACTCATCAGTTGTTTGCATCAGAGCGATAATTTTTGAGATAGTTATTAAAACTGTTTAAAGGTTGTCAAACGTTGTTTCTCGTTGTATATCCTTTAATTCTAGAGTTAAATTGATAAATAACGTGTACGAATTTGTTTAACGCATTTGTTTTGGTTACTCGACGTCTCCGTTCTCGTGTAGCCTACATATTGCGTTTTTTTTTTTAATTTGCTTACCGGGCTAAAGGTTAGCATGTTTAAAATACGTAAGTCGTTTTGTTCATCATATTTAAGTAGATAACTCATCAGTTGTTTGCATCAGAGCGATAATTTTTGAGATAGTTATTAAAACTGTTTAAAGGTTGTCAAACGTTGTTTCTCGTTGTATATCCTTTAATTCTAGAGTTAAATTGATAAATACCGTTAACGAATTTGTTTAACGCATTTGTTTTGGTTACTCGACGTCTCCGTTCTCGTGTAGCCTACATATTGCGTTTTTTTTTTAATTTGCTTACCGGGCTAAAGGTTAGCATGTTTAAAATACGTAAGTCGTTTTGTTCATCAAATTTAAGTAGATAACTCATCAGTTGTTTGCATCAGAGCGATAATTTTTGAGTTAGTTATTAAAACTGTTTAAAGGTTGTCAAACGTTGTTTCTCGTTGTATATCCTTTAATTCTAGAGTTAAATTGATAAATAACGTGTACGAATTTGTTTAACGCATTTGTTTTGGTTACTCGACGTCTCCGTTCTCGTGTAGCCTACATATTGCGTTTTTTTTTTAATTTGCTTACCGGGCTAAAGGTTAGCATGTTTAAAATACGTAAGTCGTTTTGTTCATCATATTTAAGTAGATAACTCATCAGTTGTTTGCATCAGAGCGATAATTTTTGAGATAGTTATTAAAACTGTTTAAAGGTTGTCAAACATTGTTTCTCGTTGTATATCCTTTAATTCTAGTGTTAAATTGATAAATAACGTGTACGAATTTGTTTAACGCATTTGTTTTGGTTACTCGACGTCTCCGTTCTCGTGTAGCCCACATATTGCGTTTTTTTTTTTAATTTGCTTACCGGGCTAAAGGTTAGCATGTTTAAAATACGTAAGTCGTTTTGTTCATCAAATTTAAGTAGATAACTCATCAGTTGTTTGCATCAGAGCGATAATTTTTGAGATAGTTATTAAAACTGCTTAAAGGTTGTCAAACGTTGTTTCTCGTTGTATATCCTTTAATTCTAGAGTTAAATTGATAAATAACGTGTACGAATTTGTTTAACGCATTTGTTTTGGTTACTCGACGTCTCCGTTCTCGTGTAGCCTACATATTGCGTTTTTTTTTTAATTTGCTTACCGGGCTAAAGGTTAGCATGTTTAAAATACGTAAGTCGTTTTGTTCATCATATTTAAGTAGATAACTCATCAGTTGTTTGCATCAGAGCGATAATTTTTGAGATAGTTATTAAAACTGTTTAAAGGTTGTCAAACGTTGTTTCTCGTTGTATATCCTTTAATTCTAGAGTTAAATTGATAAATAACGTGTACGAATTTGTTTAACGCATTTGTTTTGGTTACTCGACGTCTCCGTTCTCGTGTAGCCTACATATTGCGTTTTTTTTTTTAATTTGCTTACCGGGCTAAAGGTTAGCATGTTTAAAATACGTAAGTCGTTTTGTTCATCAAATTTAAGTAGATAACTCATCAGTTGTTTGCATCAGAGCTATAATTTTTGAGTTAGTTATTAAAACTGTTTAAAGGTTGTCAAACGTTGTTTCTCGTTGTATATCCTTTAATTCTAGAGTTAAATTGATAAATAACGTGTACGAATTTGTTTAACGCATTTGTTTTGGTTACTCGACGTCTCCGTTCTCGTGTAGCCTACATATTGCGTTTTTTTTTTAATTTGCTTACCGGGCTAAAGGTTAGCATGTTTAAAATACGTAAGTCGTTTTGTTCATCATATTTAAGTAGATAACTCATCAGTTGTTTGCATCAGAGCGATAATTTTTGAGATAGTTATTAAAACTGTTTAAAGGTTGTCAAACATTGTTTCTCGTTGTATATCCTTTAATTCTAGAGTTAAATTGATAAATAACGTGTACGAATTTGTTTAACGCAGTTGTTTTGGTTACTCGACGTCTCCGTTCTCGTGTAGCCCACATATTGCGTTTTTTTTTTAATTTGCTTACCGGGCTAAAGGTTAGCATGTTTAAAATACGTAAGTCGTTTTGTTCATCAAATTTAAGTAGATAACTCATCAGTTATTTGCATCAGAGCGATAATTTTTGAGATAGTTATTAAAACTGCTTAAAGGTTGTCAAACGTTGTTTCTCGTTGTATATCCTTTAATTCTAGAGTTAAATTGATAAATAACGTGTACGAATTTGTTTAACGCATTTGTTTTGGTTGCTCGTCGTCTCCGTTCTCGTGTAGCCTACATATTGCGTTTTTTTTTTAATTTGCTTACCGGGCTAAAGGTTAGCATGTTTAAAATACGTAAGTCGTTTTGTTCATCATATTTAAGTAGATAACTCATCAGTTGTTTGCATCAGAGCGATAATTTTTGAGATAGTTATTAAAACTGTTTAAAGGTTGTCAAACGTTGTTTCTCGTTGTATATCCTTTAGTTCTAGAGTTAAATTGATAAATAACGTGTACGAATTTGTTTAACGCATTTGTTTTGGTTACTCGACGTCTCCGTTCTCGTGTAGCCTACATATTGCGTTTTTTTTTTAATTTGCTTACCGGGCTAAAGGTTAGCATGTTTAAAATACGTAAGTCGTTTTGTTCATCATATTTAAGTAGATAACTCATCAGTTGTTTGCATCAGAGCGATAATTTTTGAGATAGTTATTAAAACTGTTTAAAGGTTGTCAAACGTTGTTTCTCGTTGTATATCCTTTAATTCTAGAGTTAAATTGATAAATAACGTGTACGAATTTGTTTAACGCATTTGTTTTGGTTACTCGACGTCTCCGTTCTCGTGTAGCCTACATATTGCGTTTTTTTTTTAATTTGCTTACCGGGCTAAAGGTTAGCATGTTTAAAATACGTAAGTCGTTTTGTTCATCATATTTAAGTAGATAACTCATCAGTTGTTTGCATCAGAGCGATAATTTTTGAGATAGTTATTAAAACTGTTTAAAGGTTGTCAAACGTTGTTTCTCGTTGTATATCCTTTAATTCTAGAGTTAAATTGATAAATAACGTGTACGAATTTGTTGAACGCATTTGTTTTGGTTACTCGACGTCTCCGTTCTCGTGCAGCCTACATATTGCTTTTTTTTTTTAATTTGCTTACCGGGCTAAAGGTTAGCATGTTTAAAATACGTAAGTCGTTTTGTTCATAATATTTAAGTAGATAACTCATCAGTTGTTTGCATCAGAGCGATAATTTTTGAGATAGTTATTAAAACTGTTTAAAGGTTGTCAAACGTTGTTTCTCGTTGTATATCCTTTAATTCTAGAGTTAAATTGATAAATAACGTGTACGAATTTGTTTAACGCATTTGTTTTGGTTACTCGACGTCTCCGCTCTCGTGTAGCCTACATATTGCGTTTTTTTTTTAATTTGCTTACCGGGCTAAAGGTTAGCATGTTTAAAATACGTAAGTCGTTTTGTTCATCATATTTAAGTAGATAACTCATCAGTTGTTTGCATCAGAGCGATAATTTTTGAGATAGTTATTAAAACTGTTTAAAGGTTGTCAAACGTTGTTTCTCTTTGTATATCCTTTAATTCTAGAGTTAAATTGATAAATAACGTATACGAATTTGTTTAACGCATTTCTTTTGGTTACTCGACGTCTCCGTTTTCGTGTAGCCTACATATTGCGTTTTTTTTTAATTTGCTTACCGGGCTAAAGGTTAGCATGTTTAAAATACGTAAGTCGTTTTGTTCATCATATTTAAGTAGATAACTCATCAGTTGTTTGCATCAGAGCGATAATTTTTGAGATAGTTATTAAAACTGTTTAAAGGTTGTCAAACGTTGTTTCTCGTTGTATATCCTTTAATTCTAGAGTTAAATTGATAAATAACGTGTACGAATTTGTTTAACGCATTTGTTTTGGTTACTCGACGTCTCCGTTCTCGTGTAGCCTTCATATTGCGTTTTTTTTTTAATTTGCTTACCGGGCTAAAGGTTAGCATGTTTAAAATACGTAAGTCGTTTTGTTCATCATATTTAAGTAGATAACTCATCAGTTGTTTGCATCAGAGCGATAATTTTTGAGATAGTTATTAAAACTGTTTAAAGGTTGTCAAACGTTGTTTCTCGTTGTATATCCTTTAATTCTAGAGTTAAATTGATAAATAACGTGTACGAATTTGTTTAACGCATTTGTTTTGGTTACTCGACGTCTCCGTTCTCGTGTAGCCTACATATTGCGTTTTTTTTTTTTTAATTTGCTTACCGGGCTAAAGGTTAGCATGTTTAAAATACGTAAGTCGTTTTGTTCATCATATTTAAGTAGATAACTCATCAGTTGTTTGCATCAGAGCGATAATTTTTGAGATAGTTATTAAAACTGTTTAAAGGTTGTCAAACGTTGTTTCTCGTTGCATATCCTTTAATTCTAGAGTTAAATTGATAAATAACGTGTACGAATTTGTTTAACGCATTTGTTTTGGTTACTCGACGTCTCCGTTCTCGTGTAGCCTACATATTGCGTTTTTTTTTAATTTGCTTACCGGGCTAAAGGTTAGCATGTTTAAAATACGTAAGTCGTTTTGTTCATCATATTTAAGTAGATAACTCATCAGTTGTTTGCATCAGAGCGATAATTTTTGAGATAGTTATTAAAACTGTTTAAAGGTTGTCAAACGTTGTTTCTCGTTGTATATCCTTTTATTCTAGAGTTAAATTGATAAATACCGTGTACGAATTTGTTTAACGCATTTGTTTTGGTTACTCGACGTCTCCGTTCTCGTGTAGCCTACATATTGCGTTTTTTTTTTAATTTGCTTACCGGGCTAAAGGTTAGCATGTTTAAAATACGTAAGTCGTTTTGTTCATCAAATTTAAGTAGATAACTCATCAGTTGTTTGCATCAGAGCGATAATTTTTGAGTTAGTTATTAAAACTGTTTAAAGGTTGTCAAACGTTGTTTCTCGTTGTATATCCTTTAATTCTAGAGTTAAATTGATAAATAACGTGTACGAATTTGTTTAACGCATTTGTTTTGGTTACTCGACGTCTCCGTTCTCGTGTAGCCTACATATTGCGTTTTTTTTTTAATTTGCTTACCGGGCTAAAGGTTAGCATGTTTAAAATACGTAAGTCGTTTTGTTCATCATATTTAAGTAGATAACTCATCAGTTGTTTGCATCAGAGCGATAATTTTTGAGATAGTTATTAAAACTGTTTAAAGGTTGTCAAACATTGTTTCTCGTTGTATATCCTTTAATTCTAGAGTTAAATTGATAAATAACGTGTACGAATTTGTTTAACGCAGTTGTTTTGGTTACTCGACGTCTCCGTTCTCGTGTAGCCCACATATTGCGTTTTTTTTTTAATTTGCTTACCGGGCTAAAGGTTAGCATGTTTAAAATACGTAAGTCGTTTTGTTCATCAAATTTAAGTAGATAACTCATCAGTTGTTTGCATCAGAGCGATAATTTTTGAGATAGTTATTAAAACTGCTTAAAGGTTGTCAAACGTTGTTTCTCGTTGTATATCCTTTAATTCTAGAGTTAAATTGATAAATAACGTGTACGAATTTGTTTAACGCATTTGTTTTGGTAACTCGACGTCTCCGTTCTCGTGTAACCTACATATTGCGTTTTTTTTTAATTTGCTTACCGGGCTAAAGGTTAGCATGTTTAAAATACGTAAGTCGTTTTGTTCATCATATTTAAGTAGATAACTCATCAGTTGTTTGCATCAGAGCGATAATTTTTGAGATAGTTATTAAAACTGTTTAAAGGTTGTCAAACGGTGTTTCTCGTTGTATATCCTTTAATTCTAGAGTTAAATTGATAAATAACGTGTACGAATTTGTTTAACGCATTTGTTTTGGTTACTCGACGTCTCCGTTCTCGTGTAGCCTACATATTGCGTTTTTTTTTTAATTTGCTTACCGGGCTAAAGGTTAGCATGTTTAAAATACGTAAGTCGTTTTGTTCATCATATTTAAGTAGATAACTCATCAGTTGTTTGCATCAGAGCGATAATTTTTGAGATAGTTATTAAAACTGTTTAAAGGTTGTCAAACGTTGTTTCTCGTTGTATATCCTTTAATTCTAGAGTTAAATTGATAAATAACGTGTACGAATTTGTTTAACGCATTTGTTTTGGTTACTCGACGTCTCCGTTCTCGTGTAGCCTACATATTGCGTTTTTTTTTTAATTTGCTTACCGGGCTAAAGGTTAGCATGTTTAAAATACGTAAGTCGTTTTGTTCATCATATTTAAGTAGATAACTCATCAGTTGTTTGCATCAGAGCGATAATTTTTGAGATAGTTATTAAAACTGTTTAAAGGTTGTCAAACGTTGTTTCTCGTTGTATATCCTTTAATTCTAGAGTTAAATTGATAAATAACGTGTACGAATTTGTTGAACGCATTTGTTTTGGTTACTCGACGTCTCCGTTCTCGTGCAGCCTACATATTGCGTTTTTTTTTTAATTTGCTTACCGGGCTAAAGGTTAGCATGTTTAAAATACGTAAGTCGTTTTGTTCATAATATTTAAGTAGATAACTCATCAGTTGTTTGCATCAGAGCGATAATTTTTGAGATAGTTATTAAAACTGTTTAAAGGTTGTCAAACGTTGTTTCTCGTTGTATATCCTTTAATTCTAGAGTTAAATTGATAAATAACGTATACGAATTTGTTTAACGCATTTGTTTTGGTTACTCGACGTCTCCGCTCTCGTGTAGCCTACATATTGCGTTTTTTTTTTAATTTGCTTTCCGGGCTAAAGGTTAGCATGTTTAAAATACGTAAGTCGTTTTGTTCATCATATTTAAGTAGATAACTCATCAGTTGTTTGCATCAGAGCGATAATTTTTGAGATAGTTATTAAAACTGTTTAAAGGTTGTCAAACGTTGTTTCTCTTTGTATATCCTTTAATTCTAGAGTTAAATTGATAAATAACGTGTACGAATTTGTTTAACGCATTTCTTTTGGTTACTCGACGTCTCCGTTCTCGTGTAGCCTACATATTGCGTTTTTTTTTAATTTGCTTACCGGGCTAAAGGTTAGAATGTTTAAAATACGTAAGTCGTTTTGTTTATCATATTTAAGTAGATAACTCATCAGTTGTTTGCATCAGAGCGATAATTTTTGAGATAGTTATTAAAACTGTTTAAAGGTTGTCAAACGTTGTTTCTCGTTGTATATCCTTTAATTCTAGAGTTAAATTGATAAATAACGTGTACGAATTTGTTTAACGCATTTGTTTTGGTTACTCGACGTCTCCGTTCTCGTTTAGCCTACATATTGCGTTTTTTTTTTAATTTGCTTACCGGGCTAAAGGTTAGCATGCTTAAAATACGTAAGTCGTTTTGTTCAACAAATTTAAGTAGATAACTCATCAGTTGTTTGCATCAGAGCGATAATTTTTGAGATAGTTATTAAAACTGTTTAAAGGTTGTCAAACGTTGTTTCTCGTTGTATATCCTTTAATTCTAGAGTTAAATTGATAAATAACGTGTACGAATTTGTTTAACGCATTTGTTTTGGTTACTCGACGTCTCCGTTCTCGTGTAGCCTACATATTGCGTTTTTTTTTTAATTTGCTTACCGGGCTAAAGGTTAGCATGTTTAAAATACGTAAGTCGTTTTGTTCATCAAATTTAAGTAGATAACTCATCAGTTGTTTGCATCAGAGCGATAATTTTTGAGATAGTTATTAAAACTGTTTAAAGGTTGTCGAACGTTGTTTCTCGTTGTATATCCTTTAATTCTAGAGTTAAATTGATAAATAACGTGTACGAATTTGTTTAACGCATTTGTTTTGGTTACTCGACGTCTCCGTTCTCGTGTAGCCTACATATTGCGTTTTTTTTTTAATTTGCTTACCGGGCTAAAGGTTAGCATGTTTAAAATACGTAAGTCGTTTTGTTCATCAAATTTAAGTAGATAACTCATCAGTTGTTTGCATCAGAGCGATAATTTTTGGGATAGTTATTAAAACTGTTTAAAGGTTGTCAAACGTTGTTTCTCGTTGTATATCCTTTAATTCTAGAGTTAAATTGATAAATAACGTGTACGAATTTGTTTAACGCATTTGTTTTGGTTACTCGACGTCTCCGTTCTCGTGTAGCCTACATATTGCTTTTTTTTTTTAATTTGCTTACCGGGCTAAAGGTTAGAATATTTAAAATACGTAAGTCGTTTTGTTCATCAAATTTAAGTAGATAACTCATCAGTTGTTTGCATCAGAGCGATAATTTTTGAGATAGTTATTAAAACTGTTTAAAGGTTGTCAAACGTTGTTTCTCGTTGTATATCCTTTAATTCTAGGGTTAAATTTATAAATAACGTGTACGAATTTGTTTAGCGCATTTGTTTTGGTTACTCGACGTCTCCGTTCTCGTGTAGCCTACATATTGCGTTTTTTTTTTAATTTGCTTACCGGGCTAAAGGTTAGCATGTTTAAAATACGTAAGTCGTTTTGTTCATCATATTTAAGTAGATAACTCATCTGTTGTTTGCATCAGAGCGATAATTTTTGAGATAGTTATTAAAACTGTTTAAAGGTTGTCAAACGTTGTTTCTCGTTGTATATCCTTTAATTCTAGAGTTAAATTGATAAATAACGTGTACGAATTTGTTTAACGCATTTGTTTTGGTTACTCGACGTCTCCGTTCTCGCGTAGCCTACATATTGCGTTTTTTTTTAATTTGCTTACCGGGCTAAAGGTTAGCATGTTTAAAATACGTAAGTCGTTTTGTTCATCATATTTAAGTAGATAACTCATCAGTTGTTTGCATCAGAGCGATAATTTTTGAGATAGTTATTAAAACTGTTTAAAGGTTGTCAAACGTTGTTTGTCGTTGTATATCCTTTAATTCTAGAGTTAAATTGATAAATAACGTGTACGAATTTGTTTAACGCATTTGTTTTGGTTACTCGACGTCTCCGTTCTCGTGTAGCCTACATATTGCGTTTTTTTTTAAATTTGCTTACCGGGCTAAAGGTTAGCATGTTTAAAATACGTAAGTCGTTTTGTTCATCATATTTAAGTAGATAACTCATCAGTTGTTTGCATCAGAGCGATAATTTTTGAGATAGTTATTAAAACTGTTTAAAGGTTGTCAAACGTTGTTTCTCGTTGTATATCCTTTAATTCTAGAGTTAAATTGATAAATAACGTGTACGAATTTGTTTAACGCATTTGTTTTGGTTACTCGACGTCTCCGTTCTCGTGTAGCCTACATATTGCGTTTTTTTTTTAATTTGCTTACCGGGCTAAAGGTTAGCATGTTTAAAATACGTAAGTCGTTTTGTTCATCAAATTTAAGTAGATAACTCATCAGTTGTTTGCATCAGAGCGATAATTTTTGAGATAGTTATTAAAACTGTTTAAAGGTTGTCAAACGTTGTTTCTCGTTGCATATCCTTTAATTCTAGAGTTAAATTGATAAATAACGTGTACGAATTTGTTTAACGCATTTGTTTTGGTTACTCGACGTCTCCGTTCTCGTGTAGCCTACATATTGCGTTTTTTTTTAAATTTGCTTACCGGGCTAAAGGTTAGCATGTTTAAAATACGTAAGTCGTTTTGTTCAACAAATATAAGTAGATAACTCATCAGTTGTTTGCATCAGAGCGACAATTTTTGAGATAGTTATTAAAACTGTTTAAAGGTTGTCAAACGTTTTTTCTCGTTGTATATCCTTTAATTCTAGAGTTAAATTGATAAATAACGTGTACGAATTTGTTTAACGCATTTGTTTTGGTTACTCGACGTCTCCGTTCTCGTGTAGCCTACATATTGCGTTTTTTTTTATTTGCTTATCGGGCTAAAGGTTAGCATGTTTAAAATACGTAAGTCGTTTTGTTCATCATATTTAAGTAGATAACTCATCAGTTGTTTGCATCAGAGCGATAATTTTTGAGATAGTTATTAAAACTGTTTAAAGGTTGTCAAACGTTGTTTCTCGTTGTATATCCTTTAATTCTAGAATTAAATTGATAAATTACGTGTACGAATTTGTTTAACGCATTTGTTTTGGTTACTCGACGTCTCCGTTCTCGTGTAGCCTACATATTGCGTTTTTTTTTTTTAATTTGCTTACCGGGCTAAAGGTTAGCATGCTTAAAATACGTAAGTCGTTTTGTTCATCATATTTAAATAGATAACTCATCAGTTGTTTGCATCAGAGCGATAATTTTTGAGATAGTTATTAAAACTGTTTAAAGGTTGTCAAACGTTGTTTCTCGTTGTATATCCTTTAATTCTAAAGTTAAATTGATAAATAACGTGTACGAATTTGTTTAACGCATTTGTTTTGGTTACTCGACGTCTCCGTTCTCGTGTAGCCTACATATTGCGTTTTTTTTTAATTTGCTTACCGGGCTAAAGGTTAGCATGCTTAAAATACGTAAGTCGTTTTGTTCACCAAATTTAAGTAGATAACTCATCAGTTGTTTGCATCAGAGCGATAATTTTTGAGATAGTTATTAAAACTGTTTAAAGGTTGTCAAACGTTGTTTCTCGTTGTATATCCTTTAATTCTAGAGTTAAATTGATAAATAACGTGTACGAATTTGTTTACCGCATTTGTTTTGGTTACTCGACGTCTCCGTTCTCGTGTAGCCTACATATTGCGTTTTTTTTTTAAATTTGCTTACCGGGCTAAAGGTTAGCATGTTTAAAATACGTAAGTCGTTTTGTTCAACAAATTTGAGTAGATAACTCATCAGTTGTTTGCATCAGAGCGACAATTTTTGAGATAGTTATTAAAACTGTTTAAAGGTTGTCAAACGTTGTTTCTCATTGTATATCCTTTAATTCTAGAGTTAAATTGATAAATAACGTGAACGAATTTGTTTAACGCATTTGTTTTGGTTACTCGGCGTCTCCGTTCTCGTGTAGCCTACATATTGCGTTTTTTTTTTAATTTGCTTACCGGGCTAAAGGTTAGCATGTTTAAAATACGTAAGTCGTTTTGTTCAACAAATTTAAGTAGATAACTCATCAGTTGTTTGCATCAGAGCGATAATTTTTGAGATAGTTATTAAAACTGTTTAAAGGTTGTCAAACGTTGTTTCTCGTTGTATATCCTTTAATTCTAGAGTTAAATTGATAAATAACGTGTACGAATTTGTTTAACGCATTTGTTTTGGTTACTCGACGTCTCCGTTCTCGTGTAGCCTACATATTGCGTTTTTTTTTTAATTTGCTTACCGGGCTAAAGGTTAGCATGTTTAAAATACGTAAGTCGTTTTGTTCATCATATTTAAGTAGATAACTCATCAGTTGTTTGCATCAGAGCGATAATTTTTGAGATAGTTATTAAAACTGTTTAAAGGTTGTCAAACGTTGTTTCTCGTTGTATATCCTTTAATTCTAGAGTTAAATTGATAAATAACGTGTACGAATTTGTTTATCGCATTTGTTTTGGTTACTCGACGTCTCCGTTCTCGTGTAGCCTACATATTGCGTTTTTTTTTAATTTGCTTACCGGGCTAAAGGTTAGCATGTTTAAAATACGTAAGTCGTTTTGTTCATCAAATTTAAGTAGATAACTCATCAGTTGTTTGCATCAGAGCGATAATTTTTGAGATAGTTATTAAAACTGTTTAAAGGTTGTCAAACGTTGTTTCTCGTTGTATATCCTTTAATTCTAGAGTTAAATTGATAAATAACGTGTACGAATTTGTTTAACGCATTTGTTTTGGTTACTCGACGTCTCCGTTCTCGTGTAGCCCACATATTGCGTTTTTTTTTTAATTTGCTTACCGGGCTAAAGGTTAGCATGCTTAAAATACGTAAGTCGTTTTGTTCAACAAATTTAAGTAGATAACTCATCAGTTGTTTGCATCAGAGCGACAATTTTTGAGATAGTTATTAAAACCGTTTAAAGGTTGTCAAACGTTGTTTCTCGTTGCATATCCTTTAATTCTAGAGTTAAATTGATAAATAACGTGTACGAATTTGTTTAACGCATTTGTTTTGGTTACTCGACGTCTCCGTTCTCGTGTAGCCTACATATTGCGTTTTTTTTTTAATTTCCTTACCGGGCTAAAGGTTAGCATGTTTAAAATACGTAAGTCGTTTTGTTCATCAAATTTAAGTAGATAACTCATCAGTTGTTTGCATCAGAGCGATAATTTTTGAGATAGTTATTAAAACTGTTTAAAGGTTGTCAAACGTTGTTTCTCGTTGTATATCCTTTAATTCTAGAGTTAAATTGATAAATAACGTGTACAAATTTGTTTAACGCATTTGTTTTGGTTCCTCGACGTCTCCGTTCTCGTGTAGCCTACATATTGCGCTTTTTTTTTAATTTGCTTACCGGGCTAAAGGTTAGCATGTTTAAAATACGTAAGTCGTTTTGTTCATCATATTTAAGTAGATAACTCATCATTTGTTTGCATCAGAGCGATAATTTTTGAGATAGTTATTAAAACTGTTTAAAGGTTGTCAAACGTTGTTTCTCGTTGTATATCCTTTAATTCTAGAGTTAAATTGATAAATAACGTGTACGAATTTGTTTAACGCATTTGTTTTGGTTACTCGACGTCTCTGTTCTCGTGTAGCCTACATATTGCGTTTTTTTTTAATTTGCTTACCGGGCTAAAGGTTAGCATGTTTAAAATACGTAAGTCGTTTTGTTCATCAAATTTAAGTAGATAACTCATCAGTTGTTGGCATCAGAGCGATAATTTTTGAGATAGTTATTAAAACTGTTTAAAGGTTGTCAAACGTTGTTTCTCGTTGTATATCCTTTAATTCTAGAGTTAAATTGATAAATAACGTGTACGAATTTGTTTAACGCATTTGTTTTGGTTACTCGACGTCTCCGTTCTCGTGTAGCCTACATATTGCGTTTTTTTTTAATTTGCTTACCGGGCTAAAGGTTAGCATGTTTAAAATACGTAAGTCGTTTTGTTCATCAAATTTAAGTAGATAACTCATCAGTTGTTTGCATCAGAGCGACAATTTTTGAGATAGTTATTAAAACTGTTTAAAGGTTGTCAAACGTTGTTTCTCGTTGTATATCCTTTAATTCTAGAGTTAAATTGATAAATAACGTGTACGAATTTGTTTAACGCATTTGTTTTGGTTACTCGACGTCTCCGTTCTCGTGTAGCCTACATATTGCGTTTTTTTTTAAATTTGCTTACCGGGCTAAAGGTTAGCATGTTTAAAATACGTAAGTCGTTTTGTTCAACAAATTTGAGTAGATAACTCATCAGTTGTTTGCATCAGAGCGACAATTTTTGAGATAGTTATTAAAACTGTTTAAAGGTTGTCAAACGTTGTTTCTCATTGTATATCCTTTAATTCTAGAGTTAAATTGATAAATAACGTGTACGAATTTGTTTAACGCATTTGTTTTGGTTACTCGACTTCTCCGTTCTCGTGTAGCCTACATATTGCGTTTTTTTTTTTTAAATTTGCTTACCGGGCTAAAGGTTAGCATGTTTAAAATACGTAAGCCGTTTTGTTCAACAAATTTAAGTAGATAACTCATCAGTTGTTTGCATCAGAGCGATAATTTTTGAGATAGTTATTAAAACTGTTTAAAGGTTGTCAAACGTTGTTTCTCGTTGTATATCCTTTAATTCGAGAGTTAAATTGCTAAATAACGTGTACGAATTTGTTTAACGCATTTGTTTTGGTTACTCGACGTCTCCGTTCTCGTGTAGCCTACATATTGCGTTTTTTTTTTTAATTTGCTTACCGGGCTAAAGGTTAGCATGTTTAAAATACGTAAGTCGTTTTGTTCATCATATTTAAGTAGATAACTCATCAGTTGTTTGCATCAGAGCGATAATTTTTGAGATAGTTATTAAAACTGTTTAAAGGTTGTCAAACGTTGTTTCTCGTTGTATATCCTTTAATTCTAGAGTTAAATTGATAAATAACGTGTACGAATTTGTTTAACGCATTTGTTTTGGTTACTCGACGTCTCCGTTCTCGTGTAGCCTACATATTGCGTTTTTTTTTTAATTTGCTTACCGGGCTAAAGGTTAGCATGTTTAAAATACGTAAGTCGTTTTGTTCATCAAATTTAAGTAGATAACTCATCAGTTGTTTGCATCAGAGCGATAATTTTTGAGATAGTTATTAAAACTGTTTAAAGGTTGTCAAACGTTGTTTCTCGTTGTATATCCTTTAATTCTAGAGTTAAATTGATAAATAACGTGTACGAATTTGTTTAACGCATTTGTTTTGGTTACTCGACGTCTCCGTTCTCGTGTAGCCCACATATTGCGTTTTTTTTTAATTTGCTTACCGGGCTAAAGGTTAGCATGCTTAAAATACGTAAGTCGTTTTGTTCAACAAATTTAAGTAGATAACTCATCAGTTGTTTGCATCAGAGCGACAATTTTTGAGATAGTTATTAAAACTGTTTAAAGGTTGTCAAACGTTGTTTCTCGTTGTATATCCTTTAATTCTAGAGTTAAATTGATAAATAACGTGTACGAATTTGTTTAACGCATTTGTTTTGGTTACTCGACGTCTCCGTTCTCGTGTAGCCTACATATTGCGTTTTTTTTTTTTTAATTTGCTTACCGGGCTAAAGGTTAGCATGTTTAAAATACGTAAGTCGTTTTGTTCATCAAATTTAAGTAGATAACTCATCAGTTGTTTGCATCAGAGCGATAATTTTTGAGATAGTTATTAAAACTGTTTAAAGGTTGTCAAACGTTGTTTCTCGTTGTATATCCTTTAATTCTAGAGTTAAATTGATAAATAACGTGTACGAATTTGTTTAACGCATTTGTTTTGGTTACTCGACGTCTCCGTTCTCGTGTAGCCTACATATTGCGCTTTTTTTTTAATTTGCTTACCGGGCTAAAGGTTAGCATGTTTAAAATACGTAAGTCGTTTTGTTCATCATATTTAAGTAGATAACTCATCAGTTGTTTGCATCAGAGCGATAATTTTTGAGATAGTTATTAAAACTGTTTAAAGGTTGTTAAACGTTGTTTCTCGTTGTATATCCTTTAATTCTAGAGTTAAATTGATAAATAACGTGTACGAATTTGTTTAATGCATTTGTTTTGGTTACTCGACGTCTCCGTTCTCGTGTAGCCTACATATTGCGTTTTTTTTTTAATTGGCTTACCGGGCTAAAGGTTAGCATGTTTAAAATACGTAAGTCGTTTTTTTCATCAAATTTAAGTAGATAACTCATCAGTTGTTTGCATCAGAGCGATAATTTTTGAGATAGTTATTAAAACTGTTTAAAGGTTGTCAAACGTTGTTTCTCGTTGTATATCCTTTAATTCTAGAGTTAAATTGATAAATAACGTGTACGAATTTGTTTAACGCATTTGTTTTGGTTACTCGACGTCTCCGTTCTCGTGTAGCCTACATATTGCGTTTTTTTTTTTAATTTGCTTACCGGGCTAAAGGTTAGCATGTATAAAATACGTAAGTCGTTTTGTTCATCATATTTAAGTAGATAACTCATTAGTTGTTTGCATCAGAGCGATAATTTTTGATATAGTTATTAAAACTGTTTAAAGGTTGTCAAACGTTGTTTCTAGTTGTATATCCTTTAATTCTAGAGTTAAATTGATAAATAACGTGTACGAATTTGTTTAACGCATTTGTTTTGGTTACTCGACGTCTCTGTTCTCGTGTAGCCTACATATTGCGTTTTTTTTTTAATTTGCTTACCGGGCTAAAGGTTAGCATGTTTAAAATACGTAAGTCGTTTTGTTCATCAAATTTAAGTAGATAACTCATCAGTTGTTTGCATCAGAGCGATAATTTTTGAGATAGTTATTAAAACTGTTTAAAGGTTGTCAAACGTTGTTTCTCGTTGTATATCCTTTAATTCTAGAGTTAAATTGATAAATAACGTGTACGAATTTGTTTAACGCATTTGTTTTGGTTACTCGACGTCTCCGTTCTCGTGTAGCCTACATATTGCGTTTTTTTTTTTAATTTGCTTACCGGGCTAAAGGTTAGCATGTTTAAAATACGTAAGTCGTTTTGTTCATCAAATTTAAGTAGATAACTCATCAGTTGTTTGCATCAGAGCGACAATTTTTGAGATAGTTATTAAAACTGTTTAAAAGTTGTCAAACGTTGTTTCTCGTTGTATATCCTTTAATTCTAGAGTTAAATTGATAAATAACGTTTACGAATTTGTTTAACGCATTTGTTTTGGTTACTCGACGTCTCCGTTCTCGTGTAGCCTACATATTGCGTTTTTTTTTTTAATTTGCTTACCGGGCTAAAGGTTAGCATGTTTAAAATACGTAAGTCGTTTTGTTCATCAAATTTAAGTAGATAACTCATCAGTTGTTTGCATCAGAGCGATAATTTTTGAGATAGTTATTAAAACTGTTTAAAGGTTGTGAAACGTTGTTTCTCGTTGTATATCCTTTAATTCTAGAGTTAAATTGATAAATAACGTGTACGAATTTGTTTAACGCATTTGTTTTGGTTACTCGACGTCTCCGTTCTCGTGTAGCCTACATATTGCGTTTTTTTTTTAAATTTGCTTACCGGGCTAAAGGTTAGCATGTTTAAAATACGTAAGTCGTTTTGTTCATCAAATTTAAGTAGATAACTCATCAGTTGTTTGCATCAGAGCGACAATTTTTGAGATAGTTATTAAAACTGTTTAAAGGTTGTCAAACGTTGTTTCTCGTTGTATATCCTTTAATTCTAGAGTTAAATTGATAAATAACGTGTACGAATTTGTTTAACGCATTTGTTTTGGTTACTCGACGTCTCCGTTCTCGTGTAGCATACATATTGCGTTTTTTTTTTAATTTGCTTACCGGGCTAAAGGTTAGCATGTTTAAAATACGTAAGTCGTTTTGTTCAACAAATTTAAGTAGATAACTCATCAGTTGTTTGCATCAGAGCGACAATTTTTGAGATAGTTATTAAAACTGTTTAAAGGTTGTCAAACGTTGTTTCTCGTTGTATATCCTTTAATTCTAGAGTTAAATGGATAAATAACGTGTACGAATTTGTTTAACGCATTTGTTTTGGTTACTCGACGTCTCCGTTCTCGTGTAGCCTACATATTGCGTTTTTTTTTTAATTTGCTTACCGGGCTAAAGGTTAGCATGTTTAAAATACGTAAGTCGTTTTGTTCATCAAATTTAAGTAGATAACTCATCAGTTGTTTGCATCAGAGCGATAATTTTTGAGATAGTTATTAAAACTGTTTAAAGGTTGTCAAACGTTGTTTCTCCTTGTATATCCTTTAATTCTAGAGTTAAATTGATAAATAACGTGTACGAATTTGTTTAACGCATTTGTTTTGGTTACTCGACGTCTCCGTTCTCGTGTAGCCTACATATTGCGTTTTTTTTTTAATTTGCTTACCGGGCTAAAGGTTAGCATGTATAAAATACGTAAGTCGTTTTGTTCATCATATTTAAGTGGATAACTCATCAGTTGTTTGCATCAGAGCGATAATTTTTGAGATAGTTATTAAAACTGTTTAAAGGTTGTCAAGCGTTGTTTCTAGTTGTATATCCTTTAATTCTAGAGTTAAATTGATAAATAACGTGTACGAATTTGTTTAACGCATTTGTTTTGGTTACTCGACGTCTCTGTTCTCGTGTAGCCTACATATTGCGTTTTTTTTTTAATTTGCTTACCGGGCTAAAGGTTAGCATGTTTAAAATACGTAAGTCGTTTTGTTCATCAAATTTAAGTAGATAACTCATCAGTTGTTTGCATCAGAGCGATAATTTTGGAGATAGTTATTAAAACTGTTTAAAGGTTGTCAAACGTTGTTTCTCGTTGTATATCCTTTAATTCTAGAGTTAAATTGATAAATAACGTGTACGAATTTGTTTAACGCATTTGTTTTGGTTACTCGACGTCTCCGTTCTCGTGTAGCCTACATATTGCGTTTTTTTTTTAATTTGCTTACCGGGCTAAAGGTTAGCATGTTTAAAATACGTAAGTCGTTGTGTTCATCAAATTTAAGTAGATAACTCATCAGTTGTTTGCATCAGAGCGACAATTTTTGAGATAGTTATTAAAACTGTTTAAAGGTTGTCAAACGTTGTTTCTCGTTGTATATCCTTTAATTCTAGAGTTAAATTGATAAATAACGTGTACGAATTTGTTTAACGCATTTGTTTTGGTTACTCGACATCTCCGTTCTCGTGTAGCCTACATATTGCGTTTCTTTTTTTAATTTGCTTACCGGGCTAAAGGTTAGCATGTTTAAAACACGTAAGTCGTTTTGTTCATCAAATTTAAGTAGATAACTCATCAGTTGTTTGCATCAGAGCGATAATTTTTGAGATAGTTATTAAAACTGTTTAAAGGTTGTCAAACGTTGTTTCTCGTTGTATATCCTTTAATTCTAGAGTTAAATTGATAAATAACGTGTACGAATTTGTTTAACGCATTTGTTTTGGTTACTCGACGTCTCCGTTCTCGTGTAGCCTACATATTGCGTTTTTTTTTTTAAATTTGCTTACCGGGCTAAAGGTTAGCATGTTTAAAATACGTAAGTCGTTTTGTTCATCAAATTTAAGTAGATAACTCATCAGTTGTTTGCATCAGAGCGACAATTTTTGAGATAGTTATTAAAACTGTTTAAAGGTTGTCAAACGTTGTTTCTCGTTGTATATCCTTTAATTCTAGAGTTAAATTGATAAATACGTGTACGAATTTGTTTAACGCATTTGTTTTGGTTACTCGACGTCTCCGTTCTCGTGTAGCCTACATATTGCGTTTTTTTTTTAATTTGCTTACCGGGCTAAAGGTTAGCATGTATAAAATACGTAAGCCGTTTTGTTCAACAAATTTAAGTAGATAACTCATCAGTTGTTTGCATCAGAGCGATAATTTTTGAGATAGTTATTAAAACTGTTTAAAGGTTGTCAAACGTTGTTTCTCGTTGTATATCCTTTAATTCTAGAGTTAAATTGATAAATAACGTGTACCAATTTGTTTAACGCATTTGTTTTGGTTACTCGACGTCTCCGTTCTCGTGTAGCCTACATATTGTGTTTTTTTTTTAATTTGCTTACCGGGCTAAAGGTTAGCATGTTTAAAATACGTAAGTCGTTTTGTTCATCAAATTTAAGTAGATAACTCATCAGTTGTTTGCATCAGAGCGATAATTTTTGAGATAGTTATTAAAACTGTTTAAAGGTTGTCAAACGTTGTTTCTCGTTGTATATCCTTTAATTCTAGAGTTAAATTGATAAATAACGTGTACGAATTTGTTTAACGCATTTGTTTTGGTTACTCGACGTCTCCGTTCTCGTGTAGCCTACATATTGGGTTTTTTTTTTAATTTGCTTACCGGGCAAAAGGTTAGCATGTTTAAAATACGTAAGTCGTTTTGTTCAACAAATTTGAGTAGATAACTCATCAGTTGTTTGCATCAGAGCGATAATTTTTGAGATAGTTATTAAAACTGTTTAAAGGTTGTGAAACGTTGTTTCTCGTTGTATATCCTTTAATTCTAGAGTTAAGTTGATAAATAACGTGTACGAATTTGTTTAACGCATTTCTTTTGGTTACTCGACGTCTCCGTTCTCGTGTAGCCTACATATTGCGTTTTTTTTTTAATTTGCTTACCGGGCTAAAGGTTAGCATGTTTAAAATACGTAAGTCGTTTTGTTCATCAAATTTAAGTAGATAACTCATCAGTTGTTTGCATCAGAGCGACAATTTTTGAGATAGTTATTAAAACTGTTTAAAGGTTGTCAAACGTTGTTTCTCGTTGTATATCCTTTAATTCTAGAGTTAAATTGATAAATAACGTGTACGAATTTGTTTAACGCATTTGTTTTGGTTACTCGACGTCTCCGTTCTCGTGTAGCCTACATATTGCGTTTTTTTTTTAATTTGCTTACCGGGCTAAAGGTTAGCATGTTTAAAATACGTAAGTCGTTTTGTTCAACAAATTTAAGTAGATAACTCATCAGTTGTTTGCATCAGAGCGACAATTTTTGAGATAGTTATTAAAACTGTTTAAAGGTTGTCAAACGTTGTTTCTCGTTGTATATCCTTTAATTCTAGAGTTAAATGGATAAATAACGTGTACGAATTTGTTTAACGCATTTGTTTTGGTTACTCGACGTCTCCGTTCTCGTGTAGCCTACATATTGCGTTTTTTTTTTAAATTTGCTTACCGGGCTAAAGGTTAGCATGTTTAAAATACGTAAGTCGTTTTGTTCATCAAATTTAAGTAGATAACTCATCAGTTGTTTGCATCAGAGCGACAATTTTTGAGATAGTTATTAAAACTGTTTAAAGGTTGTCAAACGTTGTTTCTCGTTGTATATCCTTTAATTCTAGAGTTAAATTGATAAATAACGTGTACGAATTTGTTTAACGCATTTGTTTTGGTTACTCGACGTCTCCGTTCTCGTGTAGCATACATATTGCGTTTTTTTTTTAATTTGCTTACCGGGCTAAAGGTTAGCATGTTTAAAATACGTAAGTCGTTTTGTTCAACAAATTTAAGTAGATAACTCATCAGTTGTTTGCATCAGAGCGACAATTTTTGAGATAGTTATTAAAACTGTTTAAAGGTTGTCAAACGTTGTTTCTCGTTGTATATCCTTTAATTCTAGAGTTAAATGGATAAATAACGTGTACGAATTTGTTTAACGCATTTGTTTTGGTTACTCGACGTCTCCGTTCTCGTGTAGCCTACATATTGCGTTTTTTTTTTAATTTGCTTACCGGGCTAAAGGTTAGCATGTTTAAAATACGTAAGTCGTTTTGTTCATCAAATTTAAGTAGATAACTCATCAGTTGTTTGCATCAGAGCGATAATTTTTGAGATAGTTATTAAAACTGTTTAAAGGTTGTCAAACGTTGTTTCTCCTTGTATATCCTTTAATTCTAGAGTTAAATTGATAAATAACGTGTACGAATTTGTTTAACGCATTTGTTTTGGTTACTCGACGTCTCCGTTCTCGTGTAGCCTACATATTGCGTTTTTTTTTTAATTTGCTTACCGGGCTAAAGGTTAGCATGTATAAAATACGTAAGTCGTTTTGTTCATCATATTTAAGTGGATAACTCATCAGTTGTTTGCATCAGAGCGATAATTTTTGAGATAGTTATTAAAACTGTTTAAAGGTTGTCAAGCGTTGTTTCTAGTTGTATATCCTTTAATTCTAGAGTTAAATTGATAAATAACGTGTACGAATTTGTTTAACGCATTTGTTTTGGTTACTCGACGTCTCTGTTCTCGTGTAGCCTACATATTGCGTTTTTTTTTTAATTTGCTTACCGGGCTAAAGGTTAGCATGTTTAAAATACGTAAGTCGTTTTGTTCATCAAATTTAAGTAGATAACTCATCAGTTGTTTGCATCAGAGCGATAATTTTGGAGATAGTTATTAAAACTGTTTAAAGGTTGTCAAACGTTGTTTCTCGTTGTATATCCTTTAATTCTAGAGTTAAATTGATAAATAACGTGTACGAATTTGTTTAACGCATTTGTTTTGGTTACTCGACGTCTCCGTTCTCGTGTAGCCTACATATTGCGTTTTTTTTTTAATTTGCTTACCGGGCTAAAGGTTAGCATGTTTAAAATACGTAAGTCGTTGTGTTCATCAAATTTAAGTAGATAACTCATCAGTTGTTTGCATCAGAGCGACAATTTTTGAGATAGTTATTAAAACTGTTTAAAGGTTGTCAAACGTTGTTTCTCGTTGTATATCCTTTAATTCTAGAGTTAAATTGATAAATAACGTGTACGAATTTGTTTAACGCATTTGTTTTGGTTACTCGACATCTCCGTTCTCGTGTAGCCTACATATTGCGTTTTTTTTTTTAATTTGCTTACCGGGCTAAAGGTTAGCATGTTTAAAACACGTAAGTCGTTTTGTTCATCAAATTTAAGTAGATAACTCATCAGTTGTTTGCATCAGAGCGATAATTTTTGAGATAGTTATTAAAACTGTTTAAAGGTTGTCAAACGTTGTTTCTCGTTGTATATCCTTTAATTCTAGAGTTAAATTGATAAATAACGTGTACGAATTTGTTTAACGCATTTGTTTTGGTTACTCGACGTCTCCGTTCTCGTGTAGCCTACATATTGCGTTTTTTTTTAAATTTGCTTACCGGGCTAAAGGTTAGCATGTTTAAAATACGTAAGTCGTTTTGTTCATCAAATTTAAGTAGATAACTCATCAGTTGTTTGCATCAGAGCGACAATTTTTGAGATAGTTATTAAAACTGTTTAAAGGTTGTCAAACGTTGTTTCTCGTTGTATATCCTTTAATTCTAGAGTTAAATTGATAAATACGTGTACGAATTTGTTTAACGCATTTGTTTTGGTTACTCGACGTCTCCGTTCTCGTGTAGCCTACATATTGCGTTTTTTTTTTAATTTGCTTACCGGGCTAAAGGTTAGCATGTATAAAATACGTAAGCCGTTTTGTTCAACAAATTTAAGTAGATAACTCATCAGTTGTTTGCATCAGAGCGATAATTTTTGAGATAGTTATTAAAACTGTTTAAAGGTTGTCAAACGTTGTTTCTCGTTGTATATCCTTTAATTCTAGAGTTAAATTGATAAATAACGTGTACCAATTTGTTTAACGCATTTGTTTTGGTTACTCGACGTCTCCGTTCTCGTGTAGCCTACATATTGTGTTTTTTTTTTAATTTGCTTACCGGGCTAAAGGTTAGCATGTTTAAAATACGTAAGTCGTTTTGTTCATCAAATTTAAGTAGATAACTCATCAGTTGTTTGCATCAGAGCGATAATTTTTGAGATAGTTATTAAAACTGTTTAAAGGTTGTCAAACGTTGTTTCTCGTTGTATATCCTTTAATTCTAGAGTTAAATTGATAAATAACGTGTACGAATTTGTTTAACGCATTTGTTTTGGTTACTCGACGTCTCCGTTCTCGTGTAGCCTACATATTGGGTTTTTTTTTTAATTTGCTTACCGGGCAAAAGGTTAGCATGTTTAAAATACGTAAGTCGTTTTGTTCAACAAATTTGAGTAGATAACTCATCAGTTGTTTGCATCAGAGCGATAATTTTTGAGATAGTTATTAAAACTGTTTAAAGGTTGTGAAACGTTGTTTCTCGTTGTATATCCTTTAATTCTAGAGTTAAGTTGATAAATAACGTGTACGAATTTGTTTAACGCATTTCTTTTGGTTACTCGACGTCTCCGTTCTCGTGTAGCCTACATATTGCGTTTTTTTTTTAATTTGCTTACCGGGCTAAAGGTTAGCATGTTTAAAATACGTAAGTCGTTTTGTTCATCAAATTTAAGTAGATAACTCATCAGTTGTTTGCATCAGAGCGACAATTTTTGAGATAGTTATTAAAACTGTTTAAAGGTTGTCAAACGTTGTTTCTCGTTGTATATCCTTTAATTCTAGAGTTAAATTGATAAATAACGTGTACGAATTTGTTTAACGCATTTGTTTTGGTTACTCGACGTCTCCGTTCTCGTGTAGCCTACATATTGCGTTTTTTTTTTAATTTGCTTACCGGGCTAAAGGTTAGCATGTTTAAAATACGTAAGTCGTTTTGTTCAACAAATTTAAGTAGATAACTCATCAGTTGTTTGCATCAGAGCGATAATTTTTGAGATAGTTATTAAAACTGTTTAAAGGTTGTCAAACGTTGTTTCTCGTTGTATATCCTTTAATTCTAGAGTTAAATTGATAAATAACGTGTACGAATTTGTTTAACGCATTTGTTTTGGTTACTCGACGTCTCCGTTCTCGTGTAGCCTACATATTGCGTTTTTTTTTTAATTTGCTTACCGGGCTAAAGGTTAGCATGTTTAAAATACGTAAGTCGTTTTGTTCATCAAATTTAAGTAGATAACTCATCAGTTGTTTGCATCAGAGCGATAATTTTTGAGATAGTTATTAAAACTGTTTAAAGGTTGTCAAACGTTGTTTCTCGTTGTATATCCTTTAATTCTAGAGTTAAATTGATAAATAACGTGTACGAATTTGTTTAACGCATTTGTTTTGGTTACTCGACGTCTCCGTTCTCGTGTAGCCTACATATTGCGTTTTTTTTTTAATTTGCTTACCGGGCTAAAGGTTAGCATGTTTAAAATACGTAAGTCGTTTTGTTCAACAAATTTGAGTAGATAACTCATCAGTTGTTTGCATCAGAGCGATAATTTTTGAGATAGTTATTAAAACTGTTTAAAGGTTGTCAAACGTTGTTTCTCGTTGTATATCCTTTAATTCTAGAGTTAAATTGATAAATAACGTGTACGAATTTGCTTAACGCATTTCTTTTGGTTACTCGACGTCTCCGTTCTCGTGTAGCCTACATATTGCGTTTTTTTTTTAATTTGCTTACCGGGCTAAAGGTTAGCATGTTTAAAATACGTAAGTCGTTTTGTTCATCAAATTTAAGTAGATAACTCATCAGTTGTTTGCATCAGAGCGGCAATTTTTGAGATAGTTATTAAAACTGTTTAAAGGTTGTCAAACGTTGTTTCTCGTTGTATATCCTTTAATTCTAGAGTTAAATTGATAAATAACGTGTACGAATTTGTTTAACGCATTTGTTTTGGTTACTCGACGTCTCCGTTCTCGTGTAGCCTACATATTGCGTTTTTTTTTTAATATGCTTACCGGGCTAAAGGTTAGCATGTTTAAAATACGTAAGTCGTTTTGTTCATCAAATTTAAGTAGATAACTCATCAGTTGTTTGCATCAGAGCGATAATTTTTGAGATAGTTATTAAAACTGTTTAAAGGTTGTCAAACGTTGTTTCTCGTTGTATATCCTTTAATTCTAGAGTTAAATTGATAAATAACGTGTACGAATTTGTTTAACGCATTTGTTTTGGTTACTCGACGTCTCCGTTCTCGTGTAGCCTACATATTGCGTTTTTTTTTTAATTTGCTTACCGGGCTAAAGGTTAGCATGTTTGAAATACGTAAGTCGTTTTGTTCATCAAATTTAAGTAGATAACTCATCAGTTGTTTGTATCAGAGCGACAATTTTTTGAGATAGTTATTAAAACTGTTTAAAGGTTGTCAAACGTTGTTTCTCGTTGTATATCCTTTAATTCTAGAGTTAAATTGATAAATAACGTGTACGAATTTGTTTAACGCATTTGTTTTGGTTACTCGACGTCTCCGTTCTCGTGTAGCCTACATATTGCGTTTTTTTTTTAATTTGCTTACCGGGCTAAAGGTTAGCATGTTTGAAATACGTAAGTCGTTTTGTTCGTCAAATTTAAGTAGATAACTCATCAGTTGTTTGCATCAGAGCGATAATTTTTGAGATAGTTATTAAAACTGTTTAAAGGTTGTCAAACGTTGTTTCTCGTTGTATATCCTTTAATTCTAGAGTTAAATTGATAAATAACGTGTACGAATTTGTTTAACGCATTTGTTTCGACGTCTCCGTTCTCGTGTAGCCTACATATTGCGTTTTTTTTTTAATTTGCTTACCGGGCTAAAGGTTAGCATGTTTAAAATACGTAAGTCGTTTTGTTCAACAAATTTGAGTAGATAACTCATCAGTTGTTTGCATCAGAGCGATAATTTTTGAGATAGTTATTAAAACTGTTTAAAGATTGTCAAACGTTGTTTCTCGTTGTATATCATTTAATTCTAGAGTTAAATTGATAAATAACGTGTACGAATTTGTTTAACGCATTTGTTTTGGTTACTCGACATCTCCGTTCTCGTGTAGCCTACATATTGCGTTTTTTTTTAAATTTGCTTACCGGGCTAAAGGTTAGCATGTTTAAAATACGTAAGTCGTTTTGTTCATCAAATTTAAGTAGATAACTCATCAGTTGTTTGCATCAGAGCAACAATTTTTGAGATAGTTATTAAAACTGTTTAAAGGTTGTCAAACGTTGTTTCTCGTTGTATATCCTTTAATTCTAGAGTTAAATTGATAAATAACGTGTACGAATTTGTTTAACGCATTTGTTTTGGTTACTCGACGTCTCCGTTCTCGTGTAGCATACATATTGCGTTTTTTTTAATTTGCTTACGGGCTAAAGGTTAGCATGTTTAAAATACGTAAGTCGTTTTGTTCAACAAATTTAAGTAGATAACTCATCAGTTGTTTGCATCAGAGCGACAATTTTTGAGATAGTTATTAAAACTGTTTAAAGGTTGTCAAACGTTGTTTCTCGTTGTATATCCTTTAATTCTAGAGTTAAATTGATAAATAACGTGTACGAATTTGTTTAACGCATTTGTTTTGGTTACTCTACGTCTCCGTTCTCGTGTAGCCTACATATTGCGTTTTTTTTTTAATTTGCTTACCGGGCTAAAGGTTAGCATGTTTAAAATACGTAAGTCGTTTCGTTCATCAAATTTAAGTAGATAACTCATCAGTTGTTTGCATCAGAGCGATAATTTTTGAGATAGTTATTAAAACTGTTTAAAGGTTGTCAAACGTTGTTTCTCCTTGTATATCCTTTAATTCTAGAGTTAAATTGATAAATAACGTGTACAAATTTGTTTAACGCATTTGTTTTGGTTACTCGACGTCTCCGTTCTCGTGTAGCCTACATATTGCGTTTTTTTTTTTAATTTGCTTACCGGGCTAAAGGTTAGCATGTATAAAATACGTAAGTCGTTTTGTTCATCATATTTAAGTAGATAACTCATCAGTTGTTTGCATCAGAGCGATAATTTTTAAGATAGTTATTAAAACTGTTTAAAGGTTGTCAAGCGTTGTTTCTAGTTGTATATCCTTTAATTCTAGAGTTAAATTGATAAATAACGTGTACGAATTTGTTTAACGCATTTGTTTTGGTTACTCGACGTCTCTGTTCTCGTGTAGCCTACATATTGCGTTTTTTTTTAATTTGCTTACCGGGCTAAAGGTTAGCATGTTTAAAATACGTAAGTCGTTTTGTTCATCAAATTTAAGTAGATAACTCATCAGTTGTTTGCATCAGAGCGATAATTTTGGAGATAGTTATTAAAACTGTTTAAAGGTTGTCAAATGTTGTTTCTCGTTGTATATCCTTTAATTCTAGAGTTAAATTGATATAACGTGTACGAATTTGTTTAACGCATTTGTTTTGGTTACTCGACGTCTCCGTTCTCGTGTAGCCTACATATTGCGTTTTTTTTTTAATTTGCTTACCGGGCTAAAGGTTAGCATGTTTAAAATACGTAAGTCGTTGTGTTCATCAAATTTAAGTAGATAACTCATCAGTTGTTTGCATCAGAGCGACAATTTTTGAGATAGTTATTAAAACTGTTTAAAGGTTGTCAAACGTTGTTTCTCGTTGTATATCCTTTAATTCTAGAGTTAAATTGATAAATAACGTGTACGAATTTGTTTAACGCATTTGTTTTGGTTACTCGACGTCTCCGTTCTCGTGTAGCCTACATATTGCGTTTTTTTTTTAATTTGCTTACCGGGCTAAAGGTTAGCATGTTTAAAATACGTAAGTCGTTTTGTTCATCAAATTTAAGTAGATAACTCATCAGTTGTTTGCATCAGAGCGATAATTTTTGAGATAGTTATTAAAACTGTTTAAAGGTTGTCAAACGTTGTTTCTCGTTGTATATCCTTTAATTCTAGAGTTAAATTGATAAATAACGTGTACGAATTTGTTTAACGCATTTGTTTTGGTTACTCGACGTCTCCGTTCTCGTGTAGCCTACATATTGCGTTTTTTTTTAAATTTGCTTACCGGGCTAAAGGTTAGCATGTTTAAAATACGTAAGTCGTTTTGTTCATCAAATTTAAGTAGATAACTCATCAGTTGTTTGCATCAGAGCGACAATTTTTGAGATAGTTATTAAAACTGTTTAAAGGTTGTCAAACGTTGTTTCTCGTTGTATATCCTTTAATTCTAGAGTTAAATTGATAAATAACGTGTACGAATTTGTTTAACGCATTTGTTTTGGTTACTCGACGTCTCCGTTCTCGTGTAGCCTACATATTGCGTTTTTTTTTTAATTTGCTTACCGGGCTAAAGGTTAGCATGTATAAAATACGTAAGCCGTTTTGTTCAACAAATTTAAGTAGATAACTCATCAGTTGTTTGCATCAGAGCGATAATTTTTGAGATAGTTATTAAAACTGTTTAAAGGTTGTCAAACGTTGTTTCTCGTTGTATATCCTTTAATTCTAGAGTTAAATTGATAAATAACGTGTACGAATTTGTTTAACGCATTTGTTTTGGTTACTCGACGTCTCCGTTCTCGTGTAGCCTACATATTGCGTTTTTTTTTTAATTTGCTTACCGGGCTAAAGGTTAGCATGTTTAAAATACGTAAGTCGTTTTGTTCATCAAATTTAAGTAGATAACTCATCAGTTGTTTGCATCAGAGCGATAATTTTTGAGATAGTTATTAAAACTGTTTAAAGGTTGTCAAACGTTGTTTCTCGTTGTATATCCTTTAATTCTAGAGTTAAATTGATAAATAACGTGTACGAATTTGTTTAACGCATTTGTTTTGGTTACTCGACGTCTCCGTTCTCGTGTAGCCTACATATTGCGTTTTTTTTTTAATTTGCTTACCGGGCTAAAGGTTAGCATGTTTAAAATACGTAAGTCGTTTTGTTCAACAAATTTGAGTAGATAACTCATCAGTTGTTTGCATCAGAGCGATAATTTTTGAGATAGTTATTAAAACTGTTTAAAGGTTGTCAAACGTTGTTTCTCGTTGTATATCCTTTAATTCTAGAGTTAAATTGATAAATAACGTGTACGAATTTGTTTAACGCATTTCTTTTGGTTACTCGACGTCTCCGTTCTCGTGTAGCCTACATATTGCGTTTTTTTTTTTAATTTGCTTACCGGGCTAAAGGTTAGCATGTTTAAAATACGTAAGTCGTTTTGTTCATCAAATTTAAGTAGATAACTCATCAGTTGTTTGCATCAGAGCGACAATTTTTGAGATAGTTATTAAAACTGTTTAAAGGTTGTCAAACGTTGTTTCTCGTTGTATATCCTTTAATTCTAGAGTTAAATTGATAAATAACGTGTACGAATTTGTTTAACGCATTTGTTTTGGTTACTCGACGTCTCCGTTCTCGTGTAGCCTACATATTGCGTTTTTTTTTTTAATTTGCTTACCGGGCTAAAGGTTAGCATGTTTAAAATACGTAAGTCGTTTTGTTCAACAAATTTAAGTAGATAACTCATCAGTTGTTTGCATCAGAGCGATAATTTTTGAGATAGTTATTAAAACTGTTTAAAGGTTGTCAAACGTTGTTTCTCGTTGTATATCCTTTAATTCTAGAGTTAAATTGATAAATAACGTGTACGAATTTGTTTAACGCATTTGTTTTGGTTACTCGACGTCTCCGTTCTCGTGTAGCCTACATATTGCGTTTTTTTTTTAATTTGCTTACCGGGCTAAAGGTTAGCATGTTTAAAATACGTAAGTCGTTTTGTTCATCAAATTTAAGTAGATAAATCATCAGTTGTTTGCATCAGAGCGATAATTTTTGAGATAGTTATTAAAACTGTTTAAAGGTTGTCAAACGTTGTTTCTCGTTGTATATCCTTTAATTCTAGAGTTTAATTGATAAATAACGTGTACGAATTTGTTTAACGCATTTGTTTTGGTTACTCGACGTCTCCGTTCTCGTGTAGCCTACATATTGCGTTTTTTTTTTAATTTGCTTACCGGGCTAAAGGTTAGCATGTTTAAAATACGTAAGTCGTTTTGTTCAACAAATTTGAGTAGATAACTCATCAGTTGTTTGCATCAGAGCGATAATTTTTGAGATAGTTATTAAAACTGTTTAAAGGTTGTCAAACGTTGTTTCTCGTTGTATATCCTTTAATTCTAGAGTTAAATTGATAAATAACGTGTACGAATTTGTTTAACGCATTTCTTTTGTTTACTCGACGTCTCCGTTCTCGTGTAGCCTACATATTGCGTTTTTTTTTTAATTTGCTTACCGGGCTAAAGGTTAGCATGTTTAAAATACGTAAGTCGTTTTGTTCATCAAATTTAAGTAGATAACTCATCAGTTGTTTGCATCAGAGCGACAATTTTTGAGATAGTTATTAAAACTGTTTAAAGGTTGTCAAACGTTGTTTCTCGTTGTATATCCTTTACTTCTAGAGTTAAATTGATAAATAACGTGTACGAATTTGTTTAACGCATTTGTTTTGGTTACTCGACGTCTCCGTTCTCGTGTAGCCTACATATTGCGTTTTTTTTTTAATTTGCTTACCGGGCTAAAGGTTAGCATGTTTAAAATACGTAAGTCGTTTTCTTCATCAAATTTAAGTAGATAACTCATCAGTTGTTTGCATCAGAGCGATAATTTTTGAGATAGTTATTAAAACTGTTTAAAGGTTGTCAAACGTTGTTTCTCGTTGTATATCCTTTAATTCTAGAGTTAAATTGATAAATAACGTGTACGAATTTGTTTAACGCATTTGTTTTGGTTACTCGACGTCTCCGTTCTCGTGTAGCCTACATATTGCGTTTTTTTTTTAATTTGCTTACCGGGCTAAAGGTTAGCATGTTTAAAATACGTAAGTCGTTTTGTTCATCAAATTTAAGTAGATAACTCATCAGTTGTTTGTATCAGAGCGACAATTTTTTGAGATAGTTATTAAAACTGTTTAAAGGTTGTCAAACGTTGTTTCTCGTTGTATATCCTTTAATTCTAGAGTTAAATTGATAAATAACGTGTACGAATTTGTTTAACGCATTTGTTTTGGTTACTCGACGTCTCCGTTCTCGTGTAGCCTACATATTGCGTTTTTTTTTTTAATTTGCTTACCGGGCTAAAGGTTAGCATGTTTAGAATACGTAAGTCGTTTTGTTCAACAAATTTGAGTAGATAACTCATCAGTTGTTTGCATCAGAGCGATAATTTTTGAGATAGTTATTAAAACTGTTTAAATGTTGTCAAACGTTGTTTCTCGTTGTATATCCTTTAATTCTAGAGTTAAATTGATAAATAACGTGTACGAATTTGTTTAACGCATTTGTTTTGGTTACTCGACGTCTCCGTTCTCGTGTAGCCTACATATTGCGTTTTTTTTTTTAATTTGCTTACCGGGCTAAAGGTTAGCATGTTTAAAATACGTAAGTCGTTTTGTTCATCAAATTTAAGTAGATAACTCATCAGTTGTTTGCATCAGAGCGATAATTTTTGAGATAGTTATTAAAACTGTTTAAAGGTTGTCAAACGTTCTTTCTCGTTGTATATCCTTTAATTCTAGAGTTAAATTGATAAATAACGTGTACGAATTTGTTTAACGCATTTCTTTTGGTTACTCGACGTCTCCGTTCTCGTGTAGCCTACATATTGCGTTTTTTTTTTTAATTTGCTTACCGGGCTAAAGGTTAGCATGTTTAAAATACGTAAGTCGTTTTGTTCACCAAATTTATGTAGATAACTCATCAGTTGTTTGCATCAGAGCGACAATTTTTGAGATAGTTATTAAAACTGTTTAAAGGTTGTCAAACGTTGTTTCTCGTTGTATATCCTTTAATTCTAGAGTTAAATTGATAAATAACGTGTACGAATTTGTTTAACGCATTTCTTTTGGTTACTCGACGTCTCCGTTCTCGTGTAGCCTACATATTGCGTTTTTTTTTTAAATTTGCTTACCGGGCTAAAGGTTAGCATGTTTAAAATACGTAAGTCGTTTTGTTCACCAAATTTATGTAGATAACTCATCAGTTGTTTGCATCAGAGCGACAATTTTTGAGATAGTTATTAAAACTGTTTAAAGGTTGTCAAACGTTGTTTCTCGTTGTATATCCTTTAATTCTAGAGTTAAATTGATAAATAACGTGAACGAATTTGTTTAACGCATTTGTTTTGGTTACTCGACGTCTCCGTTCTCGTGTAGCCTACATATTGCGTTTTTTTTTTTAATTTGCTTACCGGGCTAAAGGTTAGCATGTTTAAAATACGTAAGTCGTTTTGTTCATCAAATTTAAGTAGATAACTCATCAGTTGTTTGCATCAGAGCGATAATTTTTGAGATAGTTATTAAAACTGTTTAAAGGTTGTCAAACGTTGTTTCTCGTTGTATATCCTTTAATTCTAGAGTTAAATTGATAAATAACGTGTACGAATTTGTTTAACGCATTTGTTTTGGTTACTCGACGTCTCCGTTCTCATGTAGCCTACATATTGCGTTTTTTTTTTTAATTTGCTTACCGGGCTAAAGGTTAGCATGTTTAAAATACGTAAGTCGTTTTGTTCAACAAATTTGAGTAGATAACTCATCAGTTGTTTGCATCAGAGCGATAATTTTTGAGATAGTTATTAAAACTGTTTAAAGGTTGTCAAACGTTCTTTCTCGTTGTATATCCTTTAATTCTAGAGTTAAATTGATAAATAACGTGTACGAATTTGTTTAACGCATTTCTTTTGGTTACTCGACGTCTCCGTTCTCGTGTAGCCAACATATTGCGTTTTTTTTTTAATTTGCTTACCGGGCTAAAGGTTAGCATGTTTAAAATACGTAAGTCGTTTTGTTCACCAAATTTATGTAGATAACTCATCAGTTGTTTGCATCAGAGCGACAATTTTTGAGATAGTTATTAAAACTGTTTAAAGGTTGTCAAACGTTGTTTCTCGTTGTATATCCTTTAATTCTAGAGTTAAATTGATAAATAACGTGAACGAATTTGTTTAACGCATTTGTTTTGGTTACTCGACGTCTCCGTTCTCGTGTAGCCTACATATTGCGTTTTTTTTTAATTTGCTTACCGGGCTAAAGGTTAGCATGTTTAAAATACGTAAGTCGTTTTGTTCATCAAATTTAAGTAGATAACTCATCAGTTGTTTGCATCAGAGCGATAATTTTTGAGATAGTTATTAAAACTGTTTAAAGGTTGTCAAACGTTGTTTCTCGTTGTATATCCTTTAATTCTAGAGTTAAATTGATAAATAACGTGTACGAATTTGTTTAACGCATTTGTTTTGGTTACTCGACGTCTCCGTTCTCGTGTAGCCTACATATTGCGTTTTTTTTTTAATTTGCTTACCGGGCTAAAGGTTAGCATGTTTAAAATACGTAAGTCGTTTTGTTCATCAAATTTAAGTAGATAACTCATCAGTTGTTTGCATCAGAGCGATAATTTTTGAGATAGTTATTAAAACTGTTTAAAGGTTGTCAAACGTTGTTTCTCGTTGTATATCCTTTAATTCTAGAGTTAAATTGATAAATAACGTGTACGAATTTGTTTAACGCATTTGTTTTGGGTACTCGACGTCTCCGTTCTCGTGTAGCCTACATATTGCGTTTTTTTTTAATTTACTTACCGGGCTAAAGGTTAGCATGTTTAAAATACGTAAGTCGTTTTGTTCAACAAATTTAAGTAGATAACTCATCAGTTGTTTGCATCAGAGCGACAATTTTTGAGATAGTTATTAAAACTGTTTAAAGGTTGTCAAACGTTTTTTCTCGTTGTATATCCTTTAATTCTAGAGTTAAATTGATAAATAACGTGTACGAATTTGTTTAACGCATTTGTTTTGGTTACTCGACGTCGCCGTTCGCGTGTAGCCTACATATTGCGTTTTTTTTTTAATTTGCTTACCGGGCTAAAGGTTAGCATGTTTAAAATACGTAAGTCGTTTTGTTCATCAAATTTAAGTAGATAACTCATCAGTTGTTTGCATCAGAGCGATAATTTTTGAGATAGTTATTAAAACTGTTTAAAGGTTGTCAAACGTTGTTTCTCGTTGTATATCCTTTAATTCTAGAGTTAAATTGATAAATAACGTGTAAGAATTTGTTTAACGCATTTGTTTTGGTTACTCGACGTCTCCGTTCTCGTGTAGCCTACATATTGCGTTTTTTTTTTAATTTGCTTACCGGGCTAAAGGTTAGCATGTTTAAAATACGTAAGTCGTTTTGTTCATCAAATTTAAGTAGATAACTCATCAGTTGTTTGCATCAGAGCGATAATTTTTGAGATAGTTATTAAAACTGTTTAAAGGTTGTCAAACGTTGTTTCTCGTTGTATATCCTTTAATTCTAGAGTTAAATTGATAAATAACGTGTACGAATTTGTTTAACGCATTTGTTTTGGTTACTCGACGTCTCCGTTCTCGTGTAGCCTACATATTGCGTTTTTTTTTTAATTTGCTTACCGGGCTAAAGGTTAGCATGTTTAAAATACGTAAGTCGTTTTGTTCATCAAATTTAAGTAGATAACTCATCAGTTGTTTGCATCAGAGCGAAAATTTTTGAGATAGTTATTAAACTGTTTAAAGGTTGTCAAACGTTGTTTCTCGTTGTATATCCTTTAATTCTAGAGTTAAATTGATAAATAACGTGTACGAATTTGTTTAACGCATTTGTTTTGGTTACTCGACGTCTCCGTTCTCGTGTAGCCTACATATTGCGTTTTTATTTTAATTTGCTTACCGGGCTAAAGGTTAGCATGTTTAAAATACGTAAGTCGTTTTGTTCATCATATTTAAGTAGATAACTCATCAGTTGTTTGCATCAGAGCGACAATTTTTGAGATAGTTATTAAAACTGTTTAAAGGTTGTCAAACGTTGTTTCTCGATGTATATCCTTTAATTCTAGAGTTAAATTGATAAATAACGTGTACGAATTTGTTTAACGCATTTGTTTTGGTTACTCGACGTCTCGTTCTCGTGTAGCCTACATATTGCGTTTTTTTTTAATTTGCTTACCGGGCTAAAGGTTAGCATGTTTAAAATACGTAAGTCGTTTTGTTCATCATATTTAAGTAGATAACTCATCAGTTGTTTGCATCAGAGCGATAATTTTTGAGATAGTTATTAAAACTGTTTAAAGGTTGTCAAACGTTGTTTCTCGTTGTATATCCTTTAATTCTAGAGTTAAATTGATAAATAACGTGTACGAATTTGTTTAACGCATTTGTTTTGGTTACTCGACGTCTCCGTTCTCGTGTAGCCTACATATTGCGTTTTTTTTTTTAATTTGCTTACCGGGCTAAAGGTTAGCATGTTTAAAATACGTAAGTCGTTTTGTTCATCAAATTTAAGTAGATATCTCATCAGTTGTTTGCATCAGAGCGATAATTTTTGAGATAATTATTAAAACTGTTTAAAGGTTGTCAAACGTTGTTCTCGTTGTATATCCTTTAATTCTAGAGTTAAATTGATAAATAACGTGTACGAATTTGTTTAACGCATTTGTTTTGGTTACTCGACGTCTCCGTTCTCGTGTAGCCTACATATTGCGTTTTTTTTTAATTTGCTTACCGGGCTAAAGGTTAGCATGTTTAAAATACGTAAGTCGTTTTGTTCATGAAATTTAAGTAGATAACTCATCAGTTGTTTGCATCAGAGCGACAATTTTTGAGATAGTTATTAAAACTGTTTAAAGGTTGTCAAACGTTGTTTCTCGTTGTATATCCTTTAATCTAGAGTTAAATTGATAAATAACGTGTACGAATTTGTTTAACGCATTTGTTTTGGTTACTCGACGTCTCCGTTCTCGTGTAGCCTACATATTGCGTTTTTTTTTTAATTTGCTTACCGGGCTAAAGGTTAGCATGTTTAAAATACGTAAGTCGTTTTGTTCATCAAATTTAAGTAGATAACTCATCAGTTGTTTGCACCAGAGCGACAATTTTTGAGATAGTTATTAAAACTGTTTAAAGATTGTCAAACGTTGTTTCTCGTTGTATATCCTTTAATTCTAGAGTTAAATTGATAAATAACGTGTACGAATTTGTTTAACGCATTTGTTTTGGTTACTCGACGTCTCCGTTCTCGTGTAGCCTACATATTGCGTTTTTTTTTAATTTGCTTACGGGCTAAAGGTTAGCATGCTTAAAATACGTAAGTCGTTTTGTTCAACAAATTTAAGTAGATAACTCATCAGTTGTATGCATCAGAGCGACAATTTTTGAGATAGTTATTAAAACTGTTTAAAGGTTGTCAAACGTTGTTTCTCGTTGTATATCCTTTAATTCTAGAGTTAAATTGATAAATAACGTGTACGAATTTGTTTAACGCATTTGTTTTGGTTACTCGACGTCTCCGTTCTCGTGTAGCCTACATATTGCGTTTTTTTTTAATTTGCTTACCGGGCTAAAGGTTAGCATGCTTAAAATACGTAAGTCGTTTTGTTCATCATATTTAAGTAGATAACTCATCAGTTGTTTGCATCAGAGCGATAATTTTTGAGATAGTTATTAAAACTGTTTAAAGGTTGTCAAACGTTGTTTCTCGTTGTATATCCTTTAATTCTAGAGTTAAATTGACAAATAACGTGTACGAATTTGTTTAACGCATTTGTTTTGGTTTCTCGACGTCTCCGTTCTCGTGTAGCCCACATATTGCGTTTTTTTTTTTTTAATTTGCTTACCGGGCTAAAGGTTAGCATGTTTAAAATACGTAAGTCGTTTTGTTCATCATATTTAAGTAGATAACTCATCAGTTGTTTGCATCAGAGCGATAATTTTTGAGATAGTTATTAAAACTGTTTAAAGGTTGTCAAACGTTGTTTCTCGTTGTATATCCTTTAATTCTAGAGTTAAATTGATAAATAACGTGGTACGAATTTGTTTAACGCATTTGTTTTGGTTACTCGACGTCTCTGTTCTCGTGTAGCCCACATATTGCGTTTTTTTTTTAATTTGCTTACCGGGCTAAAGTTTAGCATGTTTAAAATACGTAAGTCGTTTTGGTCATCATATTTAAGTAGATAACTCATCAGTTGTTTGCATCAGAGCGATATTTTTGAGATAGTTATTAAAACTGTTTAAAGGTTGTCAAACGTTGTTTCTCGTTGTATATCCTTTAATTCTAGAGTTAAATTGATAAATAACGTGTACGAATTTGTTTAACGCATTTGTTTGGTTACTCGACGTCTCCGTTCTCGTGTAGCCTACATATTGCGTTTTTTTTTAAATTTGCTTACCGGGCTAAAGGTTAGCATGTTAAAATACGTAAGTCGTTTTGTTCATCATATTTAAGTAGATAACTCATCAGTTGTTTGCATCAGAGCGATAATTTTTGAGATAGTTATTAAAACTGTTTAAAGGTTGTCAAACGTTGTTTCTCGTTGTATATCCTTTAATTCTAGAGTTAAATTGATAAATAACGTGTACGAATTTGTTTAACGCATTTGTTTTGGTTACTCGACGTCTCCGTTCTCGTGTAGCCCTACATATTGCGGTTTTTTTTTTAATTTGCTTACCGGGCTAAAGGTTAGCATGTTTAAAATACGTAAGTCGTTTTGTTCATCATATTTAAGTAGATAACTCATCAGTTGTTTGCATCAGAGCGATAATTTTTGAGATAGTTATTAAAACTGTTTAAAGGTTGTCAAACGTTGTTTCTCGTTGTATATCCTTTAATTCTAGAGTTAAATTGATAAATAACGTGTACGAATTTGTTTAACGCATTTGTTTTGGTTACTCGACGTCTCCGTTCTCGTGTAGCCTACATATTGCGTTTTTTTTTAATTTGCTTACCGGCTAAAGGTTAGCATGTTTAAAATACGTAAGTCGTTTTGTCATCATATTTAAGTAGATAACTCATCAGTGTTTGCATCAGAGCGATAATTTTTGAGATAGTTATTAAAACTGTTTAAAGGTTGTCAAACGTTGTTTCTCGTTGTTATATCCTTTAATTCTAGAGTTAAATTGATAAATAACGTGTACGAATTTGTTTAACGCATTTGTTTTGGTTACTCGACGTCTCCCGTTCTCGTGTAGCCTACATATTGCGTTTTTTTTTTAAATTGCTTACCGGCTAAAGGTTAGCATGTTTAAAATACGTAAGTCGTTTTGTTCATCATATTTAAGTAGATAACTCATCAGTTGTTTGCATCAGAGCGATAATTTTTGAGATAGTTATTAAAACTGTTTAAAAGGTTGTCAAACGTTGTTACTCGTTGTATAGTCCTTTAATTCCTAGAGTTAAATGATAATAACGTGTTACGAATTTGTTTAACGCATTTTGTTTTGGTGTACTCGACGTCTCCGTTCTCGTGGTAGCTACATATTTGGCGGCTTTTTTTTTTTTTAATTTTGCTTACCGGGCTAAAGGTTAGCATGTTTAAAATACGTAAGTCGTTTTGTTCATCAATTTAAGTAGATAACTCATCAGGTTGTTTAGCATCAGAGCGATAATTTTTGAGGTTAGTTATTAAAGTCTGTTGTAAA